>NW_023494791.1:20665000-20872789 GCF_904425465.1 Colossoma macropomum | reverse complement strand
AGTTACCCCAATGCAGCAACCGAGGTGGACCATAGAAAGCGAGCAGTATATCTAACTCCATTACTTCATACGGTTAACTAAACATCCTACCAGCCATTAGCCACCGCAAAACAAAACAAAGCCAAAATGCCCGCCAGAACAAAACACATTCCTACAAAAAATCCAGAATCCACAAACAACAAAAAACGCAGCTAGGCTAGCAATAACAACAAACAGTTAAGCAATCCAGCAGACCGAAATAAAACAACAAATTGCACAAAAAGTCCCACAAGCACCAAAATGCAGTAAACGGCCAGAAGGGTCCAAACAAAAAAATACATAAGATCACCAAGCACCCCGAACAACGGACACTCCTATATCCAAATGGCAGCTAAAACTAGCTTTCAAAATCCAAAGTAAATACAAAAATCATCATAACTTCAATAATATCACACATAAGACCCAGACTCCCATATTAAAATCCAATACTAATCCCTATCATGACACAAATCCCTCAATAACTTCCAATCACCAATCAAACAATCTCCCACTCCACGACCACCAAAATAAACCAAGTCTAAATCAAAACATCCCCTTCAGAGCCAACAAGACCAGGCATCAATAAGACACCAGAACCAAAACCCCATGACCACATAACTTTCCCCCCTACACGAAACAATCAGCACTTACAACTTCTCATTTTTTGTTAAGACCGTTTAAACCATGTGCAATTCCCACAATTTACTGACGAAGACTCAACCATTAATAACATGTTATTGTTACCTTTACATCCATTTTGTCCCTTGTACATGGTGGACGAACAAACTCGCCCCAAGTGCACAAAATGTTACAAACTAATATTACATACATAGTGGATAGGAATAACGAAAGGGGGAGAAACGTGATTGACAAGGGCCGGATGAAGGGAAGGGGGAGCCGTTCGGTACGTACAATTAAGGAGTGGGAGCGGGGAGTATGACCAGAAGAATGCCTTGAATCTCTGTATTAATTCGAATTGGCTCTCGATTAGAATGAGTCAGTTGCAGTGAAACCCTTTTTTATACTAACAATAACATTTATTTACTCCCAAAAATGAACGTAAGGAGCCCTAACCGCCGCCCGACCTCCGCAGGCGTGTCAACATGATGGGCCGTGTCCCCGTTTCTTGTCTTCTCTTTTAGGGTCGAATGGGGCTGTTGCGGCAGTGTGGTGTCCTTGTACCCGACTAGGCACAAGACTGAATTTGTTCATGTGCTGATCTGACATCGTCTCAGGTTTCTACTATGGCGATGCTGTAAGTTCATGTTTGGCGGAGGGAAGCTGGTCCCTGATCAGCTCACACCGCAGCTCTAGCGGTCCGCCTACGGCGCCTGCGCGCTGAGCTTGTTTCGATTTCGCAGGCTAACGCTAACCAGCTAGTTAGCTGTCTGTTGGTGTTTATCAAACAGCGCTCGTTCTTCAGATCTGTGCTAGAGATTCTTTAGTTTGCAGTCCTCGTAATATATTTCTTTGTTTTTCCCACGACTGCCATCTGGCACGGTTTCGTGTTTTTTGCACGACCAAGCAGTATGAGTTAATTTATTGTAAGCTAAGTGCGGTGCGTACTGGAGTACCTAATTGCCTGCTGCATCACATCAAGTTGTTACGTACACGCTGTGCTAAACGAGCGTAACTTGCCATAGCTAACTAGTTAGCATATATTAGCAAGGCAAGTTTATCGCACACAGGGTTTCGCCATGATGAAATGGATATCGCCGCTTTTCTTTGTAAATTGACATATTCCGTTATCTTCAAATCTCGACATCACATGAGTTTGGTTCCATCAAGCTAGCGACACAGATTGGTGAATTAACCTAAGCTAAGAAAGGGTAAGACAACGTTAGCTTATTTTGGCTAGGTAGCAATGATATCGGGCTTTAGGCTTATTAAAACATAGGTTAGCTTTATTAAGATTAGATTAATTAATTGGTTGTTGGTAGCATCTCAAGGAGATATAAACTGAAAAATACAGTTAATGCCATGTTTGTTGCCATGTATCTTGGACGGTTAACTTAGTCAAATGTAGCCAAAGCTGAAGAATGAGTTAGCTTATGTGTTAGAAAAATATTTTTAACATTAAGTGTGCTTGTAGCTTAAGTACATTCTTAGCCGAATTGTACATGTTTGTAGATGGAGAAACCCCCTTTCAAACAGACTCAAGTTTGTGGACTTTGGACGATGAAGGAGAGGCTTGGAACCGGAGGGTTTGGTCATGTCTATCTGTATCAACATCAGGTGTGGATTTTTAATGCATGTTTCAATACGTGTATGTATTTAGTCACTCAACGCCCTTTTCCCCAAAAGCTTTAAAATATTGAGATCATCTTACCTGGTAGAGAGAGTGTTTAATGTTTAATGTGATGCTTGCTCTACCATTTAACATGTGATCTTGGTGCTGAGATGCTTTTGGGAAACCCAGTCCTCCAGCCAGTCTGCTTTGTTCCTTTCTTGTGACATTACATTAAACTGTGTATATTATAGTTGTTGATCATCCACTGTGTGGCTGCATTAAGTTTATTTTGTCATTGATGAAATAATTCAAAATGTTTTGTTTCCATTTTGTACAGGAAACGTCTGAGAAAATTGCTGTGAACTCTGTCGGCTTGAGCTCACTGTTAAAAAACAAAGACAGATGGAGTAGGGAGATTCAGATCATGAAAAAGTAAGTTCCTCTGTGAAGAAGAATTTCACTTCTTAATTTACTTATTTAGCTGATTAATTAATGAAGCACATTCCAATATTTGATCAACAATCTTTCTAGATTGAACCACCTTAATGTGGTGACGGCCAGGGACGTACCTGAAGAGATGAAACACATTGCATTGAATGACTTGCCTCTTTTAGCCATGGAGTACTGTTCCAGGGGAGATCTTCGTAAGGTACTCTAAAGCGTTATCTCATTTTGCCTGCCCTGTCTATCGTACTTCAGGTAATTATTTCCTGCTTTGAGGAAGGCATTTGTGTGTTTACTCTCATCTTCTTATTCTTCATTTAATTATAGTTGTTAAGCAAACCTGAAAATTGCTGTGGCTTGAAAGAAAGTGAGGTGCTGTCCTTACTCAACGATGTCGGTAATATATCACCTCTGTAACAACACACTTATGTTTTGCATCTTATTTGAACGTTTAATCTTTCAGTGATGGTGTTCAGCTTTTGAAAGCATTTCTGTATTAACAGGTTCAGGAATTCAGTATCTCCATGCAAACAAAATCATTCACAGAGATTTAAAACCAGAGAATATTGTACTCCAAGACATTAATGGAAAGGTACCAGAATGTTTTTGTGCATATTGTTGATCAGTTTCTTTGTTTCTGTGTGTTCTTTGTAAAACTCTCCTAATTTGAGTAATTTGTGTACCTAGCTGGTCCACAAGATAATAGACCTGGGCTATGCGAAAGATTTGGATCAAGGGAGCCTTTGCACATCGTTTGTGGGCACTCTTCAGTATCTGGTGAGTCTTGTGACTGAATATTGTGGACAAAATGAAGAATTGAGAGTGATATTAAGAATTCAGCATTGCTTAATTGAACAGAAACTGCAGTGATAATAGATGAAGTTTCAATGCCACTTCTGTTCCTAATAAGAAAAGCTGTTGTTGATGTCTGTAACCACAATGTATGGCATGACTGTGACATTTTTGGTTTGGGTTTTCCATTTGTTAAATAAATGACATTCAGAGAACTGTTGTTTCTGTTTTTCTTAAGGCCCCAGAGCTATTTGAGAGCAAACCGTACACAGTCACCGTGGACTACTGGAGCTTCGGCACAATGATCTTCGAGTGTAGCTGTGGTTTTCGTCCTTTTCTACACAACCTACAGCCTGTGCAGTGGTATGTCCAATGGCAACTGGAAAGAGCGAATGTGTTACAGTGCCACCTCTGGGAATTAAATGGTCCTAAAATTCTTGATCTTAGTGGTGAATCTCCTATTATAATAACTTTATATATTGTCTGTTAAACAGGCAGGTGACAAATTGAAGGGAAAAAATAGAATAAAGGAGTGGAGAATCATAACTATTGAGGGTGTCCGATGGCTCTGTTAAGCTGTGGGGCATTTTGCTGGTATGCTTTGGGTCCACTTGTCTCCTTAGAGGGAAGGGTCACTGGAAGTCTATACAAAGTTATTCTGGCTGGCGGTGTTCTTTGGCTTGTGGTGGCCCAAAACCTTTCAAAGACACTTTGTGGTATAGTTTTCCTTTAATGTGTTTTCATCTTTATTTATGACCACCTACTCACAGCTGACGGAGTATATAATTCTGTAGCTCGTTGTCTTTGTGCCAGTGAAACTCACATTTTTGTTTCAAAATGGCATGAAACTGTCTGAATTTCATGAAGTGCCAAAATTTGCAGCATTTCTGATTCTTTTTGTATCTCCAAAAGAATGTCACAATCAATATTTTGGATTTGAGATATATAAACATTTAAGTAGAAATATTTTTGTTTAACAAATAAAACAGGTTCAGCGGCTCTACTGTGAAATTGGCCATTATTATTTCCTTGCAGTTTCTTTCAGGTTTAACCTAGTGACAGAGTCACAAATATTCTTAGGCTAGGGCCTGTGGAGAAGTCTTCACAAGTTATGGCAACAGTTTTTGAATGTTTCTCCTGTTACAAGTCACTGCAAACCGACCGGATTGAATTTACATGACAGGCAACTGTGGTTGCATGGCTTAAGCCTAATTTTTGTGGCTTATGAAATGTTAAGTCACCAGGTCTGTCTGAGTATGATTATGAATTGTCAGTGTAGAGACACTTACTACACAGTAAATTTACCTGTGTTAGCGGTGTGCGTGACTAATTACTCTGTTCACTCTCCAGTTCTTGTTTGGATATTTGTTACATTTCATCACAGGACATCAGGGAGACAATGTGGCATCAAAATAGAGTAGTCATGTTTGGTAATTCTTTGTTGCAGAGAGCAACACTGTTGTGGTGTGCAAGTTAGGCAATATCAGACTTGTGTACAATAGTGCAACCAGCCCAATGCAGAATTACTTTAGAACAACGCATGATGCAGAAGCACCAGGTGCCTCAACATTTGACCAATGTCCTCTTTTTTCCTCTTTCCCACAAAACTTGCTGTTAATAGGATTGTGTTATTGATTTATTGTGAAAATGAAATACATTACAGCTATAGATTCTCAATGCATATTCTTATGTTCAGTACACTCACACTTACCACTGTTGATGTCTGTGTTAGCTGAAAATGGAGATGTTTAGTTACTTGAATAATGATTATGATAATTACATAAAATTAGATTCAGTTGTATTTAATTTTAGGGCCGGTCCCAATATCACTGTTAAAGCCATTACCATTTGAGTACATATTTAATTTGTACACATGCATAGTTTTATACAATTTTATAATTGGATGCAAAATTTGGGCACCCCTTGTCAAAATACGTTTTGTTGATTTTGTAAGTGACAACAAATACACATTCTCTTCATGGAATTGACATCTGCACATTTTAATGCACAAATACAGTTATTTGCTCAATAAAACTTATTGGAAAAAAAAATAAAATGTGGCATATACAAATGTTGTGGAAAATTTAATATTTATTTATTTAAATAAATAAAAAATGTCCTATAAAAGTTGCACAAAATTTCCATTTTAAAGTTTTATTTACTGCAGAGGATGTTTGAACTTATTTTCACTTTAACAAATCAACAAAACATGTAATTTAACCAGGGTATCCACACTTTTGTATACAACGATATTTTGTATTATGTCTTATAAAATATTTTTGTGTAGGACAAGCAAAGTGCGTAACAAGGGTCCAAAAGACATCATGGCTGTAGAGGACATGAATGGAGAAGTCCGATTCAGCACTCATCTTCCTTATCCCAATAACCTCAGCAGGTAATAAGATGGAAAAGTATTCTATGTAACGTGTTCAGATTTGCTGAACATGCTGTACATCTTTCATGTATGAAAGTATGAAAGAAGTTCAGTGACAAATTCTCTACCATTAGGACACTTTTGGAGCCCTTGGAGAGTTTGCTGCAAATGATGCTGAAGTGGGACCCAGTGCAGAGGGGAGGGGGAGCAAACCCTGACACTAAACAGCCACAGTGTTTTGCACTGCTTGATCAAATACTGAACATGAAGGTTAGTCATTCTGATGTTGTTAAAAAACAATATGTTGTATAAGAATTGTGTTAGTGCACGACCCCAGAGGAAGACCTTGATGTTTGATGCTCGTTCCTTTGTTGTAGGTTGTGCACATCTTGAACATGACCACAACTCAGGTACACTCTTTCCTGCTGAGCCCTGAGGAAGGTCTCCACTCCCTTCAGCAGAGGATTGAGGCTGAGACAAAAATTGAACATCTGAATCAAGAGCTTCTGCAGGAGACGGGAGTAATGCTGGACCCGAGGAAACCTGCTGCTCAGTGTGTCCTGGATGGAGTTGTAAGAGTATCATAGTTTGACCTACTTCTTTCTTTTTGCATAATTTGGATCTCTTAGAACTAATCCATTGCTCTTTTGTTTTTTCACCTTTGGTCATCAGAGAGGATGGGACAGCTACATTGTGTATCTATTTGATAAGAGCCTAACCAAGTACTCTGGACCCTTCACTGCCAGGGCACTCCCAGAGAGTGTCAACTTTATTGGTGAGTATTACCACAATTCTTGCTGGATGATATATTCCAAATGTTTGGAAATATGTTTCATTTTAACACTAATCAAATGAAAAAACAATACACTGACATGTCCAACTCTCAACTGTCTTCATTATAATGTCATTACTTGACATGGATTTTATGTTTCAGCATTTATTCACATGAAGAAAGACTAGCTATTTCTAATATTGTCAGTAGGCATTATCATACTTGTACTTCATCCCAGTCTCCTCATTTTGTCTTTTTTAGTCCGTGAGACCAAGACTCAGCTCCCCTTGAGTGCCCTTAAGAAGGTTTGGGGCGAGGCAGTGAGCTACATCTGTGGCCTTAGAGAGGACTACAGCCGCCTTTTCCAAGGCCAAAGAGCCGCCATGTATGTCCATCACGTGATATGTTTCATAGCGTGTTATAGTTGTATGCAAACGTTTAGGCTCCCCTGGTCAAATTACGTGTTGTTGAAGTAAAAATATGTTAACACGTTCCCTAAAGAGACCAAATTTCTGCACATTTTAAAGCACAATTACTGTTTATTTGCTGAATTTAACATATTGGGGAAAAATAGTTTTTTTCCAGTATGTTACACTCAAATAAATAAATAAAATTGTGCTCTAAAATTGCCAAAAGTGCCATATTTACATTCCACGTATAGGATGTGCAAACTTATTTTTACTTTAAAAATCAACAAAACATGTAATTTGACCAGGGATATTTAAACTTTATATACGTCTGTAGGCTTTATGCTCACAGTTGACTTCTAAGGCATTCTGATATCACATTTTGACTGTGTCTGTGTATGTACATATGTTATTTTATAGGCTGAGCCTTCTCCGGTACAACACAAACCTCACCAGATACAAGAATCTGATGTTTTCATGTTCTCAGCAGTTGAAAGCCAAGCTTGACTTCTTTAAGAGTAGCATCCAGTATGACCTGGAGAAGTACAGTGATCAGATGCAGTATGGAATATGTAAGTTTCCATACTGATCATTCCTGTTTGATTTCCTTTGGACAGATGAGTTTTTATCTACTTATTTACTTACTTAGAAACTTATCTAGAATTTCTTTTTGTTTTCTATAGCCTCTGAAAAGATGCTGAAGGCATGGCAAGACAATGACGAAAAGGCTGCTGCATTTGTGCAGGTATGGTTTACAACCTTTCGAAGAGATTTTGAAAAAATGACCAAACACAGCCATGGAAGAGCAAGGCTGCAGCATCAAAGAAAAGTTTTTAGGAGCGTGATCTGTTCAGACTTATGTCTCATATAGGCCACATTTAAAAGATATGTGAACAGATAAAAAAAATAAATAAATAGATGTGGTGAGAAAATCCGATTTGGGCCACTTTTACCTGCTGTGTGAACATAGCCTAACTCAGATCTGTGTTTTCTAGGGATTGCAGTTTAGGAACCATGTAAATGTATGTGCGCTATTAAGTCCTCTGTTGCTTTAGAAGCAGTAATGCCAGATGGCAACATTCTTCTTTTTCCTCCTCCTTAAAGGTTGCGGAGGTTGGCCACCTAGATGAAGAGATTATGGCTTTGCACTCAGAGATTGTTGAACTTCAGAGAAGTCCCTATGCCCGGCGCCAAGCAGACGTGATGGAGCAGCTGTAAATATTCACCTGCACTAAATATCTTCTGTAAACTCACATACCTTGTGTAAAGATTGTTAAAATAAACTTCATTGTGTTTGTTGTATTACAGCGAGGAAAAAGCTATTGACCTCTACAAACAACTGAAAACAAAATGCAAAAGTAAGCATTGTTATTACAATATTTGACTGGCTTTGACTGCCACAAATAAGCTATATTTTTTCATGAATCACAGATTAAGAAGTATACTGAACTGCCTCTAATCATGCAGGAGAATGGTGAAGATTTTAGGATGAAAACAGTTAATGGACAGGGTGATAGGATTATTCTGCTTATACTTGTCCCCCACAGTGAATGACCCTCAGCATGGCTACAGCGACAGCTCTGAGATGGTGAAAGTCATTGTCCAGACTGTCCAGAATCAAGACAGGGTACTGAAAGATCTCTATGCACATCTCAGGTAAAGATTTAAAACCATTGCATTAAAATTCAGATATGACCTTCACCTAATTGCTTTTGCTCTGTTTCTGCATCCATATTTAACATTTTCAGTGTTATGGCTCTCACTGGTATTTAAACTCAAAGAAGTATTGAACATGTCATTTTGAATGTGTAAATTATTGTTGTAGATCATTATATTTATATATATATATATATATATATATATATATATATATATATATATATATATATATATATATATATATATATATATATAAGCTTGTGATAAATTTGGCACACTTTCTGAATAATGTCACTAATAACTACACTTCTTTTTAATTATGTCCTTTAAATCAGCTTTTCAAAAGTCCCAGGTAACTTTTTGTGAAATTAGTAAAAATGCTGCAGATGTCTTTTTGTATATTTTGGTACAAACCCCACTGTGAGCACTGCGAAAAGAAAATAGGATGTGATTGAGCTGACTCAAAACATGTACAAGTGAAGGATTTAACTCAGAATACAAGCTCAATGCTAGTTCAACTAATGACTGTTAACCATTTTCAAAGTTTAACATATTGCCTTTAATATTTTTTGACAGCAAAATTCTGCTGAGCAAACAGAAGATTATTGACTTGTTCCCCAAGATAGAGAAAACCCTGGAGAACATTAAGGAGGCAGACAGTACTGTCATGCAGATGCAGATGAAGAGACAAAGAGAGTTCTGGCACTTACTGAAGATTGCCTGTGTGAGTATAGCCCTTTTCAAGCTGGATTAATGCGACTAATTTGTAAGAGATTTGACTGGCCAATTCAAACGGGATAAAGTATCTGTGTATTTTAAAGTATAAAGTATTTCTTAAATTACCAATAGCCAGATAACCTGGATCACATAGCCCAGACATCCACCTCAGTGTTGAGATTAGAATTGAACAGATCCAAACAAACAAAAACGAACTTCCAGTTAATACCAGATAGAATAGTAACTGGACTCGTTCAACTTAACAAATCCAACCCAACAGGACAGAAACTGCACTGCCATATGAGAGGCAGCCTACCCTTGGATATTTTTCTTTCTACTTCTTCGTTCTTTTTCTAATTACCCATCACCAAAAATGTTTTTGATTATAGTAGTCTTGTTTTAAACTTGAGGATGTAGGAACTCTCAAATTCAAGTTTGCCAGAAAAACAGGGTACGATGTCTATAAGCATGATTTGTTATCACATTACTGTTAGGTCATTTTGGCTAACGGAACTCCATGCTTGACAAAGTAATTTGGTCTGGAATTATTACTTAACAGACTTGTAATAACTATAAACATGCCAGATTCATACTGGATTAAAATCACGGATCTCCTCTGTAATAACTCGAATTACAGTTCTTCTAGGTAAAACTAATCCAGCTCAACTAGGGCTTATGACATCTTTAGGAAAAGTTGCTATAAATTCTTTCACTGGCAATTTATAAAAGGAATTCTATAATTCATCACAGTGCTTACAACAGTTCTGTGTTTTACAATAAAGAGGAAATGTATGTTTCCAGGCACAAAACACCACACGCAGCCACAGCACAGAGATGTCCTCTTCTCTGTCAGCCTGGTCCCATCCTCAGCCTTCCTGCTCACCGCGTCTGCCCATGTCCCTGCATGCAACACACGACAGGTAATGCTCCTAGAACATGTTTCAGGAAATGCACAAGATGACTTTGTTTTCTGCCACCACTGAACTCAAATCAGTCTGCTTTCCAGTGAAACTGTCAACCATCTTCTGGAGGAGAACCAGAAATACTTAAGCCAGCTTACAAGTCTGCTGCAAGAGACAACCGAGGAGAAATCAGAGAGTATAATGGTGATTGATATCTTTGATATCTTTAATATAACTTTTTTTTTTCAAATCATCAACTCCATCATGAATGGCTGTATCACTTTTTACCGTGAAATATTTTCCTGATACCTAGTTTTTAAAATATTGAAGAATCTTTAAATATACTATATGGACAAAAGTATTGGGACACCTACACATCACACATACAGGAGCTTTTATGACATCCCATTCTAAATCCATAGGCATTAATATGGAATTGGTCCCTCCTTTGAAGCTATAACAGCTTCCACTCTTCTGGGAAGCTTTCCATAAGACTTTGGAGTGTTTCCAGGAATTTTTGCCCATTCATCCAGAAGAGCATTTGTGAGGTCAAACACTGATGTTGGACGAGAGGGTCTGGCTCGCAATCTCTATTCTAGTTCATCCCAAAGGTGTTCGATGGGGTTGAGGTCAGGGCTGTGTGTGGGCCAGTCAAGTTCTTCCACACCAAACTCACCCAACCTATGCCTTTATGGACCTTGCTTTGTGCACTGGGGCTCAGTCATGCTGGAACAGAGAAGGGTCTTCCCCTAACTGTTCCCACAAAGTTGGCACCCCGTAGCATTATCCCTCCTCCACCAAACTTAACAGATAGCACAATGCAGTCAGGCAGGTAACGTTCTGGCATTCACCAAACCCAGACTCGTCCATCAGACTGCCAGACAGAGAACCGTGATTCGTCACTCCACTGCTCCCGAGTCCAGTGGCCATGTGCTTTACACCACTCCATCCAATGCTTGGCATTGTGCTTGGTAATGTAGTGCTTGCATGCAGTTGCTCAGCCATCCGAACCCATGCCATCAAGCTCCCGGCGCACAGTTTTTGTGTTGATGTTAATGCCAGAGAAGGTTTGGAACTCTGCAGTTATTGAGTCAGCAGAGCGTTGGCAACTTTTATGTACAATGTGCCTCAGTACTTGGTGACCCGCTCTGTAACTTTACGTGGTATGACAGTTCGTGGCTCACAGGTCATAACACTCACAGGTGATCGTGGAATATTTAGGGGGGAAGAAATTTTGCAAACCGACTTGAAATGGTGGCATCCTATTACAGTACCAGGCTTGAATTCAGTGAGCTCTTTAGAACGACCCATACTTTCACAAATGTTTGTAAAGGCAGACTGCATGGCTAGGCACCTGATTTTATACACCTGTGGCAATGGGACTGAATGAAACATGAATTCAGTGATTAAGAGGTGTGTCCCAATACTTTTGTCCATATAGTTACGTACACACACACACACACACACACACACACTCAGTAAAGCCACAGTAAAGTCTTAAAAACAATGAAGATTTAAATAGATTTAACTACTAAATAGTCTGACATTGTTTTAGATTTTTGATTTAATATTTCAAATATTTGGCAACCATAAGGAGTTCAGGGATAAATAATATACTGTAATTATTTATTTATGAATGTATTTGTCTGTGGCAAATCTGTCTCAAAATGTCATTATTGCTTTTTAAATACAGTATTGTGGTTAATAATTTAAATATGAATTTATGCAGTCGTTTTAGATATATTTTCTGCGCTTCAATCTGGACACAATTTCTGCATGTTTTATTGATTTATTTAATATATATTGTAATATACATGATATAAGTAATGTTAGTTTAAATGCATCTTTAATATTGTATGTCCTTTTTGTGTCTCTGTTCTATATAGGATCAAGACTGGAGCTGGACTAGATATGAATCTCTGATTGCAAAATCACAACGTTTATAGGTTTATTCATAATATGCTAATGACTGGTGACCAGTTATTCCCTGATGTATTATTCATAAGCTTCACATGATTGGATTTTTTTTGGCATATGTTTTTTTTCAACATTAGTAACCTGTTTAATTCACGTTTTGCAGTGTTGTAAGAGCATAATGCCATTTACATAATGTATTTTTAACTGGCACAGCACCACTAACTTCAGGCAAAGCGTATACATACAGTTTAAATACACAAGTATTTATTTATTATTATAAACCAAATTAATCTACTATGTATGGGCTGATATTATTTGAGGTTTTAGAGTTACTCTTTGGATTTGATTACTATTGATCAGCAGCAGCACTTTAGGGGCTCACTGTGAATGTTTGAGCATCATGCCCACAGATGTTCTGCGTTGAAAGAGATATGGCTTGTGAAAATACATTCACAGAATAGAAACTCGACACGAATAAGTTTGTTTGGTATGGCATATGGATATATGTCTGTTCATGAATTCCGAAGGCATAAAAGGCCAGGGAAGACCATTGCTGGTCTTATTGTGGAGTGTAAGACTAAAGGTGCTAAAGTTGATGTTATTTCCCCCTCAAATAAACGGAGAAGTGTCATACAGTCATCAATGCAATGTCAGGCCTGAGAGACTGCCTGGGCCACGTGAATCTGGAGATACAAAGACACCACAAAATTAATGTTAGGACTAATGTCAGTCCTTCTGTTGTCTTTTTTTTTTAATCACAGTAACGATTGGTTTTCTTTCTGATAATCAGCTCTACACAAAAGTTTAATATTCAGTACAAATGATAGTTTGAGTTCATTATATTTCTTTCATCTTTTCATCTGATGTTTTAGATACAATCATCTGATGTTTTAGAGTTGATAAACTGTCAGCTCATCATAATTGAAGAAATACACTGGTTTACTGTACATCATAAATAAAGGTAATTGTTTGCCATACTTTGTGCAGTGTAAAAATAATATGGAAAAAGTCTTGAAAATGTATGGAATTTCATCATGAGGAAAGACCAAGAACCCTCACTAAATAATTTAGATCCTTAATAATGACTCAGCTGAATTTTCCATCTGTGCACGAACCCCACCTGGATGGGGTTTTGCAAAGTCATATTGTGCACAGGAACACTCTAATTGGGTAAAAGGCTTCTGCATTTCCATGCAATGCTGACTGTGTTTTGAGACCAGACTTAGACACATTAGATTAGTCATGTGAGGCATGACATAGGCAATGGCTTAGCCCAGTGGTCACCAGAGGCTTCTGTAGATTTACTGTGCTGTAAAGTTCATCTCTGGCCCTAAACAGCCACACCTGCTGCAGCTAATGTTTGTATTCAAAGTCCTTGATTAGGTTTGTTGGATTTGGGTTTGAGCTGAATCATGCAAGAAGGTAGATCTCAAGGGGAAAGGTTGGTGACCACTGGCCTAGACTGTTACTGGACTTAAGTGTTAAGAATTCTTAAGTGCATGTATGAGAAAGTGCTTTAAAAGCATTTTTAATTGACTGTAAGAAGAAAATCGCACAAGCTAAAAAAAATACACTGAACTTTAAAAGAAAACATAAAAAGCACCTGTACAACAATTGACCAAAAATGTTTGTGACTGAACAAAGATTAAAACACATTTGCATTTTGCATCATTAAAAGAAAAACGAATATTGTCTTGAATGAAAAACCAACTGTTTTGAATACTGAATGAAAACTTGGTTTTCAAACTTGGGTCATTTGCGGTTTTTAGTAATGTCTCTTTACAAGCCAATGCTATTCAGTGAAAGACTTTTACTTTGGAGAAAGGCAGTGCCTTGGCCGTTTGAGGCCCGGAAAACCCAAAGTCTTGTTACGATAATTTTTTTCTCCACCCGTATTTCGAAAAACCCGCCTCCTCCGCGACAATTGGCTGGTATTTTGTTTTCCCGAGCCGTCATCCTGCGCTACGATTGGCTAATAGTTCATATTCGCACGCAGTCCGCCGGTTGGAGGAGGCGGGGCTTGTCGGAATATGAGTGTGAATAACGCCCCGACCTGTGACTTGATATCCTGACACTTCCTCCTAGTAACTGGTCAGTGCGATATTACCTATCCGAAGGTGTTTACGCTCCACTTCGGTCTTCAGGTGGGTCCTGCATTACATTCCTAAACTCATTATCAGCTCTGCATCTCGTGATGCTACATGGAAAATATAATTGCCTCGAATATCCGACATGAAGAACAAAATAATCCTTTTTTTCCTTTCGATAAAGGAGTTATTGCTTTTTTCTGTCGTTTGCATAGTTTCTTGCAGGATCGCCGCTCTTCAGTGAGCTTTTTGTTGTTCTCTACTGTAACTACTCACGACTTTCCGTTAAATGTTTACTTTCATCTTCCAGATCCAGACAGTAATTATGGCTGCGACTCAGAAATGCTACGCTAAAGGTAAAAGACTGCAGAACAGGGAACTTACTTCTTTACTACTCTCTCTCTCTCTCTCTCTCTCTCTCTCTCTCTCTCTCTCTCTCTCTCTCTCTCTCTCTCTCTCTCTCTCTCTCTCTCTCTCTCTCTCACATACCATGCGGGATTGAAACCAGTTGTTCTGGCCACTGAAAGTGCCTCATAACGGTCCGCTGAGAGGATGCGATGCGTACGAGTCTGTGGAGAGTGTGGAATCTAAAAGCACTAACAGTTCATTTTTAACACCTGTAAAAAGTGGCAGCGTAGAAAATGTTCTGAGAAATGTGTGGATATTCTGTCAAACACGGACTCAAGATAACAACTATGAGAGAAAAAAGTGTGTAGATATTTAACTCTCCTCTGCTCTGATGCGGTCACCCTGTGTATTTCATGCTTTTTCTTTCGAGTTAATCACCTTTACACAGTGAAACGGTTGCACTGACTTAATTATTTGCTGAAAAAAACGAATACAAATCTAGTAAAACTTATTATCTTATATAAATCTAGTTAATATCAGTTCATTTTTCGAAGTCTTACAGGCTGAAGAGTCCTTTGCCCAAAATTCTTCCCAGCATTCCTAGCGGTTTTGTTGGTTTTATTTTTATTTCTTGTTTTTCTAATAATTCTCTTTGTAAAATGGTATTTTTGTGTCATAGCGTACTTTTGTGTTAAATATTGAGTTTGGATGCAGTTTACTGGTTTTGTTATTTGTGTTCAGCATTGACCCGTGGTGTGGTAACAGGCTAGTGTTAAAGTGTGAGAGAGGTTAGAAGTGACCGATTGAAAGTCCTATTTACCCAGTATTAACGTCGCTGTATGAAACAATTGATTTAATAAAATGGACGTGTTTTAATTAGCTAGATTATTTGGTAACTATACTAATTCAAAATCTCAGAGTTTGAAACAGTAGAGTGCTGCCAGGTCAGTGGGCACCATTGTAATGACTTGGCTATTTGAGTCATCCTTGCTGCAAAAGTGTGAATCACTGACAATTAGAAAGTAAATATAACTCATAAAGTTATGCATGAGTTATGCATAAGTTATGCAAGTGAACTAATTGAAGTTTACAGTGTACAGCAAAAAACTGAACATAGAAAGTATATAAAATTTAAAAAAGCAGTCTTTGAAATGTGTTTAAGTGATGCTAATTGTAAAAGATGCATATTTTGCATGTGTCAAAAATTGCTTTCATAATGTTAAATGACTTAAGACTTCTTCATCATGACTCAGCTGAATAGCCCACCTGCATGGAGGAACACCACCTGGGTGGGGTTATTCTGCAGAGTCATAGTGTACATAGTGGCGGACTACTTGAGTTAAGCCTCCAGGGAGTCTTTCTGTTGATAAGTGTGTGATCAGGCCTATTGCATGGTCACTACAGCTGGCTTCACACTGGCTGATGATTCAATCTAAGTCAAGTATCATTTTGAAAAATTAAACAACTTTGCATATTTCGAGATATATTTATTGTTCAAGAGCTCAGTGTTGTTTGGAACAGTGTGAAGATTAGGTTATTCAATTCTTATATTGATTTTTGTTCTACAGGAAGCTGTGCTCCTGGTCCCGTACCCCAGGGCCAAATTCGGATCTACAGCATGAGATTCTGCCCTTTTGCTCAGAGAACCAGACTGGTGCTCAAAGCAAAGGGTATTAAGTAAGTTCACATGTATTTTTTAAAGAAATAGTGCATAATATTTGGTGTCTGTTAGACACTAATTAATAGATCTGAACAGATGTTTGTTGAGAAAGCAGGACTTGCCTACATTTTATATTAACTGTCCACAATTTCAATCCAGCCATGAAACAGTGAACATTCATTTGAAAGAGAAACCTGAGTGGTACCTGGAGAAGAACCCCCTTGGTTTGGTGCCGACATTGGAGCTCCCCAGTGGTCAAGTGATCTATGAATCGCCGATCACATGTGAATACCTGGACGAAGTGTATCCTGGGAAAAAGCTGACACCCTCTGACCCCTTTGAGAAAGCCCAGCAGAAGATGCTGCTGGAGGAGTACTCAAAGGTAAGCCCACTGATACCACCATGCAGGGACTAGCAGGCATAGACAAAACAATGACAAAAGCAAATAAAAAGTTACTATATTTTGATAGATTTTGCTGTCTGTGATTTCAGTTTTCTTTCCTGCTGATTTACGAAGTGTTTCACTTGTCAAATTTTCCTCCTATGAATTAAGCTGGAATGTATATACTTAAAGCAAGCTTAAAGTTGCCCACAGTTGCAATATATCACCACTAGATGTCACATCATTTATGTGATTAATCTATTATCATTCTCAAAGAAATTCACAATGAATATAAGCAGTGTGAACAGACTGATTATAGACGAGCAAAATCACTGCAAGGCCAGATGTGATTCTGACTGAGGCACAGAAACTGACAGAAACAATTCTGTTCTAAAACATACACAGACACAGCCCAGCCTTATTATACAGAAGATTAAAATGAATGCATTTTGGAAGTAAATTGTACAACTGGAAGTGCTGAAGATGAAATCACTTTATCATCCATTATCTACACTTTGGCTAAGGGATGTTGCATTGTGATAATTTCTCACAAAGCCAAATTAGGGTGCAAGAAGAAGGCACAGGTAATTGTTTAGGACAAAAATTTGTTGTTAAAAAAGGGTTAATCCTGCCCCTTTTAAGACACCCTGTCATATGAGGCACCAGCTATAATGACAAAGGCCTCCAGAAACCACAACAGTCCACCAGGGAGTCAAAAATTAAATTTTGCTTATTA
The DNA here is from genome assembly GCF_904425465.1 of Colossoma macropomum. Taxonomy (NCBI): domain Eukaryota; kingdom Metazoa; phylum Chordata; class Actinopteri; order Characiformes; family Serrasalmidae; genus Colossoma; species Colossoma macropomum. The sequence continues at coordinate 20,855,344 of NW_023494791.1, read as the reverse complement.
ATGCTTGGGAGAACAGTTTACCCTTCCCCCTTCTAACAGTGATCTTAAAAAAATTTACATTGAAAAAACTGTATATTCATGAATAAATGAGATACCGCAGAAGAAGCTCCTGTTTTAATCATATGACTAATTAATCATACACTGTAATTTTAAAATACAAATAATAGTCTTATTTCATCCTCCTTTCATTATTTTTTTTCTATTTAGAAATATCTTTTAAGGCTGATAAAAGTGAAACCATTAGAGATGAATATGAAATGATGTAAAAACAGAAATAAATGTCTGTCTCACCCATTCTGATTGTTTCAGATCATTCCATTGTTCTACAAGATCCCTGGAAGCAGGAAAAACAGTGAGGATGTGTCTGCATTGGAGGCAGAACTGATGGAGAAACTCTCCAAACTGAATAAGGTAACTTGAAATATTCAAACTACAAATGACACCATTTTGTGAAAGACAAATGTCAGATGTTCATGTATACTCACATTAGCGAAAGCTACAGATGTGTATATTTGCTTCTCACTAGCATGGAATATGAATTCTAACCTGTGAATTGTGCCTCTCTCACTTTGCCAGGTTCTTGTGAACAAGAAAACCAAATACTTTGGTGGTGACTCAGTCACTATGATTGATTACCTGATCTGGCCGTGGTTTGAGAGGGCCGAGGCATGGCAGCTGAATCAGTATGTTTTCTTTACTACAAGATTTAAACAAAAAGCTGGCATTTGTGTTGCAAGACTTGAATACAAGACCACAAAGAGAGCAAACAAGCTCCTTTCATAAAAGAACAACTGTGCAAGTGATCTAAAGCACAGCCGTTGTATTCCCTTTGTGGTGGCAGTTATAGGGCAGGTCTCTTATTCAGAAATAGTGCAAAGTCATCACAGAAGTGCTAAGTTGAAAAGTCAACATGGTCAGTGACTCACCTAGGGCTGGCTTGACTCCGCGGTGAGCCAAATCCATGAAGGTTGCGTAACATTTATGCGCTGTAACTCAGCACCTTTTTACTTTTGTAAATATGCATTTGGAAGGTGTATAGATTTGTCTGTACAGTACATGACAGTATATGCATGTGGTTTCTGAAAGCTGTGCATATAAAGACACTCTTCTTTTTCCAGGTGTCTGGACGGCACTCCGGAGTTGAAGAAATGGATTTTGCTCATGCAAGAGGATCCAACTGTGAAGGCCATCATGTTCGACGCAGAAACACACAAAGCCTTTTTCAACTCATACATGGCTGGAAATCCCAATTATGATTATGGTTTATAGATTTATGTACATACTGAAGTTGATGTGACCATCATGTTAATTTTGTAGTCAAATTTTTCCACTTTCCAGTCATATTGAGGATGATATGCTCTGTATAGCATTAGAAAATCAGAAGGACAGCAATAATGGAATGGCAATATTGGCATATAAACAGTGTGTTTTTGGTGCTTGTTTTGCTCTTTGGAGGTGTGGAAATGTTTTATCCTTTCAAGCATCTACATGTTCTGGTCTTAAAGCAAATAAATTTTGTATAACCAATAATGTCGGCAATGTTAAATAAATGTACTTTCTATAGGCAGATGTACTTTGGCTGAACTTATAATCCTTTACTTTTATAACATTCATCACAAAAAGTGCAATAGATTTTTATTACACTAGGAAGGAGGAAAAAAACAACTATTCATTATTTTTGCATTACTCATTATGCAGTAAGTGGCAGGTGTGTGGCATTTGGAGAAACTAGACAAAAAGAAGGAAAACAACATGTACTGTGTATTATGTATTCATGTTGAGCTTTTAATGTTTTATACATTTTATTGCAAATGATAGGAATATAAATTACAGACATTCTTGTAACCTCAACATCAGGTTTGTTGTTGAATTCTCTCATCATCTGCAAACTTTCTCAAGGCAAGTTCTTCATTCCCTAAAGCTTAGTCATGTGTTTGGTTTTCTCTCTTCCTTTTTTGGTTTATGGCTACTGATAGGAAAGAAAGATTAGGCGACAAAGACTCTTTACCATACAGTTCCCACTGCAAAATAAAACCCCCTAACTGAAGAAGCAGTTTCTATATATAGTATTGCTTGTATATATTTCTAAAAATTACTGCAATTCTAAATCTTAATTTACAAGTCTTGTTTGGTATGGACCCATGAACGATGCCCAGCCCTGTGTATCACTTTATCTCATGCAGTATGTCATGAGACAGAATTGGTATGACTGGAATGTGGTATGAGGAGTCTTAGTATGTTTAGATAAGAAGGACTCAATGCCCTCCATGTCACCTTCTAAACTTACTCTGGCCTAATAAGTCCTTAGAAATGATGTACATGTCCTCAACTTTGTCAGAGCATACTCCTGGCCATAGCCAAAAACCCATGAACACAGTCAAGCTTGTAAAGTCTGGTCATATTTAACATGTAATGTCAATATATATTTGTGCCTTAAATCTGGCTTATTCTAACATCTATTTGTTCAGCTCTTCTAATACTGTCATTATCGTGTACTAGCTATACATATACATTCTCTTTTGTACATGTATGATCAGTCCACCATATCTAGGAAAAAAAGGTTCAAAATTGTGAGACACAGTGCTTGAAGTTGGCTTTTTTAGGAGATAACTTTTCCCCTCTCAATTTCTACAATCAAGATCAGGGCTGACAGAGGGCAAACATCAATGTTGACTGTTGGTCAGCCAGGCTCCTTTTTACTTCATTATCCACTAGGGAAATGCTGTTGATGGTCTAACCTGAGGTTATCACTAAGGCTTGGTATAGAAATTCAATACTATTATGGTGTCGTCCTTTTTACTTATTACTTCACCAATACCAACTTGCGGAAGATTCCATGTCGTTCAGTACTAAATTTCATTACCTAATTAGTCTTTTCAGCATCAATGAGGGTTCAGGAGTATCTATAGTCCATCATGGTCAGTAAATACACTCACTTTCAGTTTGTAATTATTCAAAAACTATAAGAAAAACAAGTGTTCAAGAACTGGTGTCAAAGTTAAGGTATCAGTACTGTTACAGGCAGTGAAGATTTTGAATGATACACAGCACTACTTATCACTTGTGCATGCGTGACACTCCTACAATACTGCATACCACAAAGGAAGGTACATTCTAAACACTTCTTTGTATATTCTGATCCCTCTTACAAGCCTTTCAGAGTGGCAGCAGCTGTCCACTCTTTGGGCACAAAAAAATCCAGCTGTACTGTACAAGTGCGCTGTCCAATGGTAGACGGACATGGATAAACTCTCTTTTCAGATTGTTGTTTCCTCCTGAGGTTTCTTCCCCATCTTGTGCCAGAGTTCTTCTCTGCTATTGCCACTGACTTTTAGCAAGTCAATGGCTTATCATCTGATCCAAGCACCTATGTTTTATTCTTACTTCAACTTCATCTGTGATTATAATTTCTGTCCACTGTCCTCCTCATGTGCTTATGGATTTTTATTTTTTGTTAGTGGAGCTCCTCACCAGACCAGGTTAAATATTCCTCGCTGTAGTTAAGTGTGCAGCTGTACTGGATCAGGGGTTTATAATGTTAAAATAAAGCTCCAGTGATCACCCATGTTTGTATCTGTGATTGTATTCCTGAGCCCCTGCTAGGTGTGCCAGTCAGGGCTTGGTCTGGGGCTGCTTTGTTTCAATGTCTGTAGTAAAAAGCTCTACACAAAAAAAAGTGACTTGACTTGACTTGCTCAATGGGTGTGTCAGCCCTGGACCTCTGTAAACTTTCTATAAAAGCTCTTTATAAATACATTTGTACATCCTGCATTTGTCAAAAGGAATGTTCCTACACACAAGTTACAAAAGCAGTTTAAAACCGGAAGATAACCTTTATGCTGATGATGTACTATAATACTAATTTTCAAACTCATTATTGCATGTTTAATGTGACACCACATCTAAATATGCATTTGCCCTATATATGTGCATGTGGTTCATTAGGTACAAACCCACATTAAAAGCTGCCTAACAGTAAACGGAATGCCATCTTAATGTAGAAATCTACTAGACTAATTCTTTCAGTGCCAAAAAAAGCTATTTACACATGTGAAAAAAATCACTCTGCAATTATGGTCTGAAAGTCCCCAGGACTGAACACTGAGCTATTGAGTCTGGTAATTTCCATCAGCGCAGTGCGTCAGTCTATGACTCAGTTGGTGAGCTGAGTTCATGATAGATGTCGCCATTAGGAAAGTGAGGGGTGTACTCTTGAATAAGCACTGGTGCATTTCTGAGCATCTCCTGAAAATGCTCCACCATCTTTGCATATATTTGCCTCTGCAACACCAGAGGCCTGAAAAGATTTATAGGTTCTGTGGTCAGGAACATTGTAGGAACCCCAATGGCAGCTGGGACGAGATGATTCCCGACGATAATATGACTAAGTCTTTTTTCTTGCAAGCTTTTTTGTAGGAAGCCCAACAAGTCCTGCAACCGCCGGTCCAGACACTGTGGTTTCCATGCTGAAGGTGATTTGCGCAGCAGCAGATGCAAGAGAGCAGTTTTTAAATGGTAGTTTGTGAGAGCACTTCTACCTGTCAGGCCTGTCTGCTTCCTGTGTAAGAAAGACGCAAGCTGAAGGCACCGGAGGTGGCAAGAGTTGTCTGGAAGGGTCTTTGCCATGTGCTTAAGCAGGTTTCTCTCATAAACAGTGAATGAAAGATGCCAATGTATGTCTGAGATATTGGCAGTATCTGAAGGACAATGAGAGATGAAGTAGGCGTCGGTGTCCTCAAGCTGAATAGCAGGTGTAATGTTTAGAACAATAACCTTTCCTGACCTGAACCTGACCTTCAGCGCCCCAGGGAAGTCTAGGTTGCGGAAAGTGAGCTCAAACTCGTACTTATGAGAGATTCGTCCCCATGCTTTGGTCACCGAGATCTGGAACCACTTCATGACTTGATCTTTAGACAGATAAGGAGTGTTTCTCGAGCACAGCAGCTCCTCCAAGGCATGGTCGTCAACTTCACTGCTTTCGTTTCTGTTGTGAAGCAGGCACAGCATATCCTCGCCGAGGTTGGTTGTGCCACAGAGGCAGTCTGGGCAATTCCCACTAATTTTTGTCAACTTAATCCTGCCACATCCTTGCAGGTCCAGTGGAATATCAGAGTATGCACCACACCACAGCTGGAACTGGAAAGAGTAAGGCTCTGGGGTTGCAAAAGGCACGATCAGATCACACATGAGAGGCTTACATACTCTCCAAGACTCAAATATGCTGCCCACTCCAACAAAGTCCTCAAGCTCCATATCAACCTCACGGTCACAAATGCTCCTCAAAGCCTCCAGCAGGTCATCTGCAAAGCCCTCAACAAACTCCCGCACCCTCCCGCTCTCGTGGATAAAGGGGTGGAAGCTGGTCTCGCAGAAGTTGCTTAGGACACCTTTATCTAAAGTCACAACCTTAGCACCACCACTGGTGTACCCTTCTTCATCTTCTGAGGGGTCAGGAGTTTCTCCAGGGATCAATTCCTGCCGACAAACCTCAATAGTGAAGAAAATGACAAGAGAGAGGGCACTCCAGAAATACCAGCCATAGCAGTCAAAGCTTGAGTCCAGGGCCTCTTTATCTGCTTTAGAGATCTCCTGCTCAAGCCGCTCCCGCTCAGCCTCCAGCCTCTCCTCATGCTCCTTCATCCGGGCCAAAATATCTTCATCCTGTTCTGGGATGGTAGTGTTTTCCTTGGGGAAAAGCAGGGGGTGGTTGAGAATGGCAGCTACCACCACCATGCAGACCTTCGCTATGGCACCCTGCATCACTAATTGCGGATCTGTGGAAAAAGTAACATTACAAGATGTGTACATTTTTTGTTTGCTAGTTTGAAATCATCACTCATGACAGCAATCTGTATTTTTCACTTTAACAGATTAGACAGATCACATCATAATTTGAAACTTCACAATTTCATTCATGGCACAGGTTCTCAAAAGTGCCCCAGCGCAAAGACTGTTATAAGACAGTTATAAGAGCAGCTTCGTACTATACTGATGATGATGATCTTGTTGCTACAATGCTTTCTGTAGAGCTCATATTAGACCATCAGCTAAACTAAAAATAGAGATTGCTTTGAGTCCTGCGATGCACAGGCCACACAGTGTGGAAGGAAGTCAGATAACCCCTGTAGAGCATTTTAAGACACCTAGCCAGATAAAGTAACACGCACTGATATCGCTGTTTCCATGTCTCAATAGGTTATAAGCTAAAATAACTCAAACACATTGATCTTCTGCTGATGAATGTTCATCCTATTCCTTGTTGAAAACAGTAATTATGTTCTTAAGCATAAGCACTGTTAAGTCTTACAGTCTTATAATACACTCTTCACTGACAGTGTGAGGCCAGTGAAGTTAGAATATCATCTAACCCTACTGGGCTGCTTCTGAAGCTTGTCAAAAGAACTAAAACACAGGAAGGAGCCTAATTATAAACACTGAAGGAAGTTATGTAATTTGCAGAGCTCTATCCATGAGAAACGGTTGAACTATTGCATAAGAAATGTACAACAGTTGGCATTATTTGTACAATGCATGCCACTTCAATTGACAAAAATTAAACAAAAGAACATGAAGGAACACTGAACAACTATGAAAAATGCAAAACTTTGCAAGACTAAGAAAAACACACAGGGCTTCTCAGTGCTTCCTATCTATATCTATCAGTACCTGGTGCAAAATGTCGCGCAGCTGTTACCCAGCAGTTGTCAACATTTAACAGCAATAAATAAAGACTACATGTCTAAACTTTCATTTGGTTGTTGCACATTAAATTTTTTAATGGCTTAATCTTTTTATTATAAGCTGAAAGTTGGCAATTTGCTATATTTTGCAACTTATTATCTTGTGATGATTAGGGCAAGAATTCAACTGTTAGAAATATGGAGATTGAAATACTCTAAATAACCTTCTGTGCCCTTGTTTCCATAATATAATGACAGAAATTGTGTTTGAATGCCAATGTAAACAGATGACTGTGGAGCACCCCTCTCTAAATTAAACTGTATAAATGTGTTCTGTTTTACAAACTGTCAAGAAGCCAGGTTGAGTCACACTGCACTCCACATTACAAAGCCAAGTGGAGATTTTGCCTTCGCATGCGAAGATTTAGACTCTTCGTCTAAGACTATTAGTCTAAATCTATTAGTGGGAGTATCAACTGGAAACCAAGAACTAGTCTGCAACATTGTGTGAAGCTCCAGCCCTGGAGGCAGAGGTGGGTGATGTGGCGAAAATATAATATTGTGATACTTCAAGAAATATTCATGATACATGTTGTCACGATATTTATTTTTCATACATCTGATCACGTGGAACAGTGAAAAAAGAACCAGTAGTGCTACATTTAAAAAATACTATCGGAAACTGTGAACACAATCATTTTTATTCAATATTTGGTGTAATGTTGAATCATGCACGATATGTTCAGAAAAGTATATTGTAGTGTAGTGAGGCATGATTTATCATGATAACAATATATAATGTCCTATTGCCCAGCCCTACCTGGAGATCTGCAGCCCTGCTCAGTTCTCACACCGCCCTGCTTTAACACACTTTAGACCTGTTTTGAGATTTGTATTCAAAAGTTAGTTGGCAGACTAGCATTTTTTTGTACTTTAGACTCGACTCATGCTGGACTCTTCTCTTTCATATGAGGAATCAGTTTCTGACAGCTGAGCAGATGTTAGCCAGATGTTTTGCACAATTGTACATAAATACTTTTTTAAATATGCCAACTTTTACTATTGTAAGGAGAAAGTGCACGTTTTGGACGGGCCCCCTCTGAACATCTCAAAGTGTCTTTAACCAGTTATTCAGGAAGAAGCTGACTGACATTCATTTACCTCTACAGTGCTGGAGTTTTACATAATGTTGTAAACTATAGACTGAGAATGCTAACTTATGTTCTCTTAAATGTTACTGGCCCAACTCACGTTGAACAAATATGAGATTAATGTAAAATATTGTACCCACAATTTTTCACCATGACGCATAGCGGGCTAATAACAGTCCTGAACAACTTCCCCATTTAGTCTCCGTTGCTAAACAGCATTGAGCTAGCATCCTATAAATAAGATACTGTAGCTGCAAAACTCGTGTTTTTCTTGTCTTGCACGGTAGATGAGGATGATGTGCGTGAAAGTTGGAGGGGAGGGTTAAATGAATGCCATTCAGCTTCTTCTCGAGTAGCTTGGCTACACTGATGTGGCTGATGTTACACAGCGTAGCACAGACAGACGTGTCCGAGTTTTAGACTAGCATGATTCAGACAGGAGACAGAGAAGAGGTGAACAACATGTAAGAAAACACAAACTTGCCTTTTAGTACGAGAGTTTGGTCCTTGAGTGGTCCATTGTGTCGGAATAAGAAAGAGAAAGTGGCGCCCTATAACAGCGGAATGAGACTTGGCTGTTTCCTCTTACTCTGTTTGTGACTCGAGGTGGAGAGGCATGATGGTCATTTCCTGGAAACGTCTGTTCATGAGGCCTGTTTTCCCTCTGCTATAAAAAGATCACGGGCTGGACCGGCACGGTTTACTCAGCCTGGGCTCCATGTGACACAAACTTTGACTTACGTGTATCCCCCTCATCATAACACAACACAGCACAACTGCTGAAAACACAACACAACACAGCTGCTAAACACAGAACACAGCACAACTGCTGAAAACACAACACAACACAGCTGCTAAACACAGAACACAGCACAACTGCTGAACACACAACATAGCACAGCTGCTAAACACAGAACACAGCACAACTGCTGAAAACACAGCACAACTGCTGAACACAGAACACAGCACAACTGCTGAAAACACAGCACAACTGCTGAACACAGAACACAGCACAACTGCTGAACACACAACACAGCACAACTGCTGAACACACAACATAGCACAACTGCTAAACACAGAACACAGCACAACTGCTGAACACACAACACAGCACAACTGCTGAACACAGAACACAACACAACTGCTGAACATACAACACAACACAACTGCTGAAAACAACACAGCTGCTAAACACAGAACACTACACAACTGCTGAACATACAACACAACACAATTGCTGAAAACACAACACAGCTGCTAAACACAGAACACTACACAACTGCTGAACATACAACACAACACAACTGCTGAAAACACAACACAGCTGCTAAACACAGAACACAACACAACTGCTGAACACACAACACAATTACTGAACGCACACACAACTGCTGAACACACAACACAACTGCTGCACACACGACACAACTGCTGAACACAACAACTGCTGAACACAACACACAACACAACTGCTGAACAATTTTGAGCAACTGATAAATTTTCATTTGATACATCACTATGGCTCATTAGTAACAGAGGAATAAAATAAGGCAATGGTATTTCAAATTTCATGAAAGATATAATGCAACACACACACGCACACACACACACACACTCACACACACACGCACACACACACACACACACACACATATATACATATATATATAAACTAATTCTTGATGTTATATCATTCTCTCAGTTATTTTAGAATTATCTAGAGCTGTTCATTCTGCACAAAAAAAATATGAAATTACACACGACTAGCCAGGATTAGGATGTAATAGAATGCAAGTATTGGGAATATATAACAGAAATGAAGTGTCTGTATTCAGTCCAAGTTTCATTTTGTTAAGACAGTATTCAGAATACAGTTACCTTTTACATTTTTGAGGTATACTTTTAGAATACTTATCAACCAAATTAAAAAATGAATACACAATCTTTAAAAGAAACATCATCAATACTGATTCATTAATTATTTTAAAATTATGGTGTGTAAAAGATAGCTTCTTTACAGACATCTTAGATCCTGCTAAAGCCTGAGTAGACTGATAAATCAATGTGATGATCAGTTATTAATCTCAGTGTTACTGAGCTCTTTTGAGCGATGATGGAACTGAACTCCTCAGTAGTTCACTAGTGATCAACTTGGCATTGGTGTTGCTTGCACATCTGGATACACACTGTGACTGAATGAAAACACCAGTAATAGATAACTTACATAAAAATCCCAGAATCCGATTCCATTCCTTCACAGCTATAAACATATTCCCATTGCTTCAACAAAGTATGCAGTTCTGTTGCACTCTTTCTGCAAAAATCCACACAGGCTTCTCAGTGCATTAGTGCACTTTGAAAATACACCTTTAATCATTGGGAATACACCTGTCTCTTTTTCATAAACTTAGAGTGCTAAAGCCCTGTGTAAACACAATGGTGCGGGGACGCAGGAAGACATTTTAAGTTGAGGGAGCTTGTGAACTTCGACGTCATGCAAAATGATTTGCCTTTTTTCCATTTGATGTTTTTTTTTTTTTTTAATACTGAATGTGTCATACTGCACTATAATGAGGTGAGAGATGATAATAAATACATAAAACCGATATGTCAGACCGATGTCCATCCTCTATCTGCTCTCTCGTTCTGGATGAACTTTATGCAAAATAACTAAGTGGCGGCCAATCAGACTGTTGATGTGTGGCATGGTAACCAATTGTACCACGCCCACAGTCACACAGTGAGCAAGTACACTGAGCGGGAGAAATAACGTTTGATAAAACTTTATTATATTAGATGCTTTTTTTAAAGTTTAAAAACAGTACTAAGCTGCTTTGGGGTTCAGAACTGTCTCTATCTCTGCATACATGCTCTCTCTTTGCACCCCAGCCTGCATGTGTTTTAGCGATGTGCCCACAAAGCAGCCAACAGCCGTGGAGGGAGGTGATTTGACTCGCTTAAACAGTGCACAGCTACTGCAGATATTGAAAATATATAAATAAAATAGAGAGGTGCAAACCCCTCTCTAAAGCAAGCATGTTTGTACCACACTCAAATTATTGAAAATTTCAGATCTCTGTATTACTATTATTGTTTTTAGCAGTTGCAGTCCTGAAATTAGGGGGTGCTGCAGTACCTTCAACACCCCTACTTGCCGCTTCCCTGATAGTGTGTATAATAAGGAGTTTTATTTTGTGGTTTTGCAAAATGTGTGTAATGTTTTGAGAAACGTGGATAACCAGTTGGTAAAAGCTTTATTTCTAACAATATTCATCAATCATGTCCATAAAAACATGATTCATGTTCATTTTAGTTTTCTGTTTAGACCTTTCTGAGTGTGAAGTTAAATCAGTGTATCAGAAACAATCATTGCATTCCTGTTAGTGTGAGCCATCTTGGACTGAGAGTGTCAGCACCGAAGAAGAAAATTGAACTGATTATAATGCTATGTTACATTCTGGAGATGGGTTGATAACATCTAAGTCATGACTCAAAGCTAAGGATGCATTCCTCAGCTACGATTCTTGGCTGTTACGTCATTGAAGGCTGTTCCTTTTTGAAGGATCCTTCCAATGCGTCCGAGAAATGTGTCCTCTGTTTGTAAGAAATGGAAAATGTTTCCTTCAAGACATTCAGTCTCCCACAATCTTTCATGCACAGCTCTATGTGAAAAACGAAATTTACGTCAGTACGTTGTAACTGTGTAAAACATAATGACAACATCTAGTGACAGCTGATAGAAAATACTCTCATAGTCATATCTACCTTCAGCATCCACATGAAAAACGTCATGCACAATTATTAGCTCAGCAATCAATCGTCACCAGCTGCTGATTCTAAGCATGAATAAAGGCGACTGTAGACAAGTATTTATCAAATAGGTGACAGGTAAGACTGTCATTACATAAAACTGATTTACAAAATGACTGATGTGGATTTTTTCATAGAAACTTTGATGATGGGTTTCACAGCATTTTACTGCACTTCCCCCTCCATCCAAAAAAAAATAAAATAAAATAAAATAAGAAAAAGAAAAAAGAAAGATTTCACTGAAGATATTCAGAGACATTTGTTTCTGATTTTTTCCCCACACACGGAAAAGGTGAGAAACAGTGACAAACAGTGATGAGTGATGACAAACAGGAGACAGGAGACACTATTTATGAGCAGAGGGATGTGTAATAGATATGTCTGCTGTTCTGTAAAGACTTAAGCAATGGCAGATTTACCTAATAAGCTTGTTGAAAAGCTGTACAATGGATATTACAGTATGCCAATTTAGGTTAGACCTTCTTCCCCCTTCTGTAATATACAAGCCATAATTGATGACAGGGTCTATACTTGTTGCCTGAATTTTACTGGAAATTTCAGTTTAGTATGGTATGTACGCCAAGGCCTTCTGTTTGGGAGCCTCTGCCAAATACTCAAATACTCAGCCCTGGGGATTGGCATCATCTGTAGGTACAGTATAGTCCTCCATCACTCAGCTTATGTATGGAAAAAGCAGAAGTTTGTTAGTGAGTCTATTTTGCACAGAAACTGTTATTTTGGCCAGCAAGCCTCTGTTTAGTGTTGTTTGTTGAGGAGAATGAAGTAAATCTTGTAAATAAGTTGTTATTGTGCTGTTACTCTAAGGTCAGCTATGTTGGTTACTGTATCTGCTAAAAATCATTTTAATGTAATCTCTAATGATACATAATGCTATAAAACAATGTTAAAATTATTTAGCTATCGAACTAAACAGGACTGTGCAGTGCTCACATTTGCTAAAAACATTATGTAAAGATAAATTGTACTTGTATGCATACTATTGTATGATTTCAGTAAGTCTGCTAAAGATCCTTGTGCACAAGATAAGAGGTCCTCCACAAAATACACCATCTCACACCATCAAGCATTAGCTTTAGCATTAGCTCAACTGAAGGAGTACCATCTATCACTCAAACCTCCTCCTTATTAAACATAAAAACCACTTTAACACTCAGTGACTAAAAGAGTTCCCTGCTTTAATTATTGTTAATATTTAAACTATTTTCAAATGTTAAATGTCACAAAATCAGTAAAATGGCATGTCCCTGAGCTTTACTGAGAGAAAACAACAGTTTTTAATCGTAAAATGAACTGATACTTAAAAATGAAAACATTCTAAAGTGTAAGTTATGATTTTACCCATCAAATTTCAGAAAATTATTTTTTAATTCATAAATGGTGCCAAATATATCATTTTAATTGTGTTCTCAGTTTCTCACCAACCCTGTTATAATATTTTGCCTTGAGGCACGTGACTCAGGAAATCACCTCATTTCACTATAAAGAACAGCATGCAAAGATGGCAGCACTTTTCTTGGCACCTTTTTAATCATGTCTTTGTGCATTTGACACTTGTGGACAAACCTGTCAAAACTGTTGCACTTAAATCATGCTGTAAAATAATATGTATGAAAATGTTATTCAAATCATATTGGAGTAGATGAGCTGCCTCTGAATTTGCTTCACCACATAGTTAAAGACTGCAGATGTAGCATGCTAATAACCCTGCTATCAACACCGTTAGTGCACTTTTGTTACAGCCTTGACACTATTACATTGTGTCCAGTGCTTGGACACAAAAGCATAGTTTTATCCACATTAATTTCAGATAAAAATTTACAATTGGGTTGTTAAATACCAAGTTAAATAGATTTAGTGCATTTGATGTCATTTTACAGAGTAATTCAAAAAGACTCATCCGATTTCAAAATGATTTATTTCCCTTGTAAATAATTACAGAACAATGCAGTACATTGTAAATGGTTTAAGTGAGCATAAAGTTTATCATGTAATTTGAATTATTAAGTGCTCAATATGGCCTCCTCCAGCTGTACGGACAACATCAATGTGATAGTCAAAGTCGAGTCCCGTACTCGATTGAGCATGTCGGGTGTCACTGCACTCACGGCTCTTTCAATGTAATTTCGGAGATCATCCAGTGTTGTTGGGAGTGATGGCACATAGACAGAATCCTTAACGTACCCCCACAAAAAAGTCACACTGCGTGAGGTCTGGTGATGCTGGTGACATTTTTCTTGGAACTGCTGGTACCAACGACAAATGCTCTGAACTGTGGAGGTTCACTGCCATACTGACAGTCAGAAACTCTATGACCCCCTCTTTCAATTGGTATGTGTTTGGTTCCTAGGCGCCTCACGGTTGTAAAAATATTGTGCTTTGAAGTCAGATTAGTCTTTTTGAATCACCCTGTATATACACCAATCAGGCATAACATTATGACCTCCCCATGGACTCTCACAGAGCAGGTATTATTTGGGTGGTGGATCATTCTCAGCACTGCAGTAACACTGACGTGGTGGTGGTGAGTTAGTGTGTGTTGCGCTGGTCTGAGCGGATCAAACACAGCAGTGCTGCTGGAGTTTTTAAACACCTCAGTGTCACTGCTGGACTGGGAATAGTTCACCAACCAAAAACATCCAACCAACAGCGTCCTGTGGGCAGCGTCCTGTGACCACTGATGAAGGACTAGAGGATGGCCAACACAAACTATGCGGCAGCAGATGAGCTATCAACTACAAAACTACTATCAACACTATAGTAAGTGGAGCTGATAAAATGGACAATGAGTGTAGAAACAAGGAGGTGGTCATAATGTTATGCCTGATCAGTGTAGACTGTTTTTTGTTGTTTTTTGGAAGAATAGTGTTCCATCTCTCTAGCACAATTTTAGACACTTGGAGAATTTATACCAAGCTGCATTGAAGCTGTTCTGGTTGCTTGTGGTGGCCTTACTCATTAGTTTATATATATATATATATATATATATATATATATATATATATATATGTAAAATATATAATTGACATAATTAGAAAATGTCCATTTCAGTCTGTTTCCATGGGCTTACATTAAAAGTAATGTATGTTTTTTCCTTCTCCTGTAAAGTTACCATTCGGGAGATATGAGGTTCTGTTCTGACAGCAGCAAGATATATGTATATATACAGACTATCAGGAAAGTACATAACTTCAAACACTCACTAAAGACTGGCCAATTGGTTTTAGTTTCACAGGTTTCAGCCTTCATTAGTGCTGTATATCAATGCTGTACTACCTGCTAATACTTCACTGTAAACAGATTTGGATTGTGCCATGACTGTTGTATATAATGACAGTCTTACCTATGTTTTCCTTTTATTTTGCAAAGTATCCAATGAATTTTTTGTGTTTTTGTATGTGACCTGTGCTAATTGTTCCGTAAGTGTTTGTGAAAATGACTGAAAGCACCAATGTATTGTTAAGTGCACAGGCGCCATCTTTGCTGCTGGGTGACTCTGCACCTGTTGGGTGTGGCAGATCAAGCAAAGCAGAAGCATTTTGTTCTGTGGTCAATGTAATCAGCATGTGAACACACTAGGAGGAGTCAGCACGATGGACTTACTGCTGTGACTTCAATGACATTCTCACTGGAAAAGCCATTGTGCACGGATTCTCTAAAAACGCATCATCTCAGTCTAATATACTCTCTCCGCAGAGCATTAGCTCTTTTTCTTTTTCATTATACCAGACGCTGGCATTTATCCTGTTTTCATAGACAATCTTGAATTTGGGCTCTATATAGTCTCTGTATACGACTGTCTACGCGGCTCAAGCTTTATTATGGATCGCCTGAAGCTGGTTCTGCAATATTTTCAGTCAAATTCCGAGTCCATCTCTAATGGAATCTGTGTAGTCTTAGCACTGATAAGTGTGAAGCTCTACACTAGTTTTGATTTCAACTGCCCGTGTATACCTCAGTATAATAAACTGTACGCCCTGGGCGTCATGTTCGTGCCTCCTGTGATACTATTCTTATTGGGAGTAATGATTAATCGACATACTGGAGTGATGATGGAGGAATGGGCCAGACCTCCAGGCAAGAGGACAAAAAACCCAGCTGTAGTAAAGTAAGCTTTTTCTCTTTTAAGCAAAGACAATTTCTTATTTACCTATATCATGTCATAGCTGTATTTTCCATATAAGGGTATTTGTATCCTTTGAAATAGTCACTCCATCAGTTTAGGTGCACTACACCAATTATTTTTTTTAAAAAGTCAACTCTTCTGCAGGTATTTGTTTTCAGCTATGATGCAGCGGGCCCTGTTAGCTCCCATGGTGTGGATCCTAGTGACCCTGCTGGATGGAAAATGTTTCATCTGTGCATTCAGTATGAGTGTGGATCCCAAACATTTCACTGGCTTACCCAACAACACGGGTCTGGATCTGGTCAAGATCATGGCCAAGGTGCCCTGCAAGGAAGACAGCATCTTCAGAAATACTACTTTCCGTAAAGCGGTCACACGCTATGTGCGCTGTTACTCCCAAGTAAGTAGACTTTTTAATGTTCATGTCTCAGAGCCTATTAAGAGAATCCATTTCTGTATGAAGTGTTAAACATAATTATTAATAGTGTGTAATTAGCCATACATCTTTGGAAGTACTGATGGGGCTTAAATTGTCCTGATTATACCAAGAGGTACAAAAACTAATTGTTGATCGAAGATATTGAAGATATTACCAATATGCTGTAGGCTTACAATGATGCAAAGTCTGTTCTAATAATCAATAAAAGTTTTCTAGTATTAATATTAATTTTACACTATTAAAAATGATGGTTCTTCAGGGGTTCATTAGTAAAGGCAATGAGTTCCTTGTACAACCATTTCATGCTTGAATGGTACCAAAAGGGTTCTTCTATTATTAGAAGCTTGATATTGTAACAATAGAAGAACCATTTTTGAACCATGTATAACACATACTCCATCAATTTGAAGAACGATTTCTCCATGCCAAGAACCATTTAAGCATGCAAATGGTTCTTTGAGTGTTCATGGTTCTACACTGTTAGAAATAAAGGTTCTGTGCAGGTACATTTTTCGCTCATCAAAGTGCAAACAATGTAAATGTTCCCTCAATGGTACAACAGTGGTTTTAAGGTCCAGTTGTGTACCTTAAATACAAAAAGTAGATATTTGTGGAAAAGTGTATATTTGTATAATTTGTTTTCATAACCTAATGTTTTAAAACAGAACAATAAAATAAAAAGCCTGGAGACGAGATGGGGTGTGTGGAGTCAATATAACTTGGAAAAGAGAATTTCAGTGGATTATGGCACAATTATTTTCCCTTAATAAAAGTACTACCCTTAAGGGCACCATCCCAATGACAAGAGGGGTACTGCCCCGGTGACAAAGAACCCTTGAAGAACCATGTTTTTAAGAGTGTACATCTAATCCTTGCATTTTGCTTTCTTCCAGGCCGTAGGATGGTCCATCCTCCTCCTCCTCATTCTTGTGGGTGCAGTGGCTCGAGTCATTAAACCATGCTTCAATCATGCTGTTTTCCTCCAGACACGTTACTGGAGCAACTATCTGGACATTGAACAGAAGCTCTTTGATGAGACTTGTGTCCTTCATGCCAGAGAGTTTGCCAGAAAATGTGTAGTGCAGTTCTTTGAGGGTATGCAAGATGATGCAGTTCTAAGGCTGCCCCTCTCACACACTCTCCCATCCAGAAAAACCCACGATGAATATGAGGAAGAGGAGCGACTCCATGGTATAACTAGAAAGGAGCAGGTGGATCACTTGCTTCAAACCTGGTACCAGTGCAGACCTGAGCTGGATGTAACCAAAATAGCTCATAGGCCCACTCTGTGCATTACCTGGGAGGACTATAAGGGACGCACACTTTACTCAGATGTATGAAATGACAATAAAAGGAAAAAATTGCACATCTGTTTGAAAATTTCAGTTTAAAACCTTAAGTTGGTAAAACTAGAAAAAAATGAATGTAATTATTAGTGTTTACTGGGAATGACAACAGGAATCAACTAGATATATATATATCCTATTTGTTTATATACTGTTTTTAAAAGGTTTAATAAACCTTCATTGAAAAAATAAAATGCCCTGTATTTTGTGCTACCTCAAGATAAACTTAAGATTATTAGCCTGTGTGTGATGTCATGACAGTCAGCGGAGAAGCAACATTAATTAACTGATTAATCTCATTAAAGTTATGAATCTCATCAGATAAATATGTCAAATCCTTCAAGGATTGTAAAATTAAGGGAACCTAAAAAGAGTACAAGGTGTAGGGTTCCCAGCACTGGGATTGAGACATTGTAACTGCATGGCATTTCCAGGTTCCTCAAAGTGGATACTGTTGCAGAAAGCTTTAACTACTTCATCATGTCATTTTAATTTACTATTTTTGCATGTCCCAGGAAGAAAATGAAAGAACTTGCATTTGATTTTGCATGATTTCCAATTTGGAGCTCCAGTTATGGAGTTCATGAAAGTTTATAACACATGTACATGAAACTCCATGTAAACAATGTTCACAGCTTACCAACAGCTTGCAAATAACCAAATGTGCCCTTACAGATTTCCATAGATTTTCTAAATTTATGCGTCGTTTAATCAATAAGATGTAAACAAAGCCATTCAGAGTGGTCTGATGTGAAATGGTGCCTTGAAGAGAAATTTACAGACTCAAATTCCTTTACAACAGTAGTGATAGGAACCAGGAGTTGTGATGTCGATGCCAAATATATACTCATTTTATTTAGTATTCAAATTCTCCAGTCAAGTTTTGGAGGCTATTTTGCCTTACAGTACCCTGCATGTACCTCTCTGGCATGAATATATGTAAAAAAACATACATTTTAGGCCAAAACCACATCTAAATACTATAATAAAGCAATGTCTTATGCATCAGGTAGCGTATTCATAACCATTTCGTGTAACATTTTAATTGTGTAACTTTCAGAGGCATCAAACTCTTCAGACGTCTGGTTCCTATCACCAAAACTGTAAACAGTTCTGTCTCAGTAAGTTTTTCTAAAACAGTGTATTTCACATCAAACCATTCTGAATGACCTTGATTACACCATAATGGTTTAATTAGGCACATTTTTTTTTAAATAATGGAATTCCCCCTTAAGCTAAGTTTTAAAAAGATACAAGTAACTACGCTTAAAACTAAGCAGCTTCTTGCCTTTTTAAACATTGTGGGAACTTTTTACAGTATAGAAAAGAGATTTAATGTAATATTCCTTGTCATATAGCATATGTATGAAACACAAAACTGCTGGTGATCGGCTGGATTGCTTTCGCCAATCAAAATAGCAAATTTGCATGCTGAGATTTGAATTCCCCAGGATTTTATTTGTTTAGTTTTGCATGTCTCTCTACAGAGACATTACTCAGCATTGTGGACATGGCTATGATGCAAATGACACTGGATGTTCATCAGTCAATAACACAGTGGAAAAACTTAAATGTCTAACATAGTCCTATTTCTTGATATGCGGTTCCATTTAAGATGGCATTCAGTTTTAACACTGATCTACATCTGTGTGCTGTGTGTACAGTTACATTATTTACGTTTTGTTCAACTCTCACAGTCTTGAGGATTTAAACAAAATGAAACGCTTGAGTTAGTGTGACAGGTTGTGGGTCTGCAAGGTGTGTCGTGTTGAATTCAGTCTTACCCTCCACACGTAGGAACACATTGTGCACTAAACCATATTATTGTGCTTTAAACCATATTAAATGAGTCTGTTTACACCGACATCAAAGCAGAATTCTGAGGGCTGTCAAAACTTCAAACAGCAGTTAAACAAAGGCCTAACATTTGGATAAGGCCACAGTGGTACAGTGAAGGAAAAAAGAAAGGAGGGGCCAGAGCTGTGGTCCTCAGTATGTGTGTCATCCTGCCTAGCTCATTCATGGTCAAAGGCAGCTGTCCATCCACACAGGCTTTCTTTCATCTACTCTGGTATGCTATACGCTGTAAAAAATCTCTAATTTTAGCAGTAATGTACTGTATTTGAGCCAGTATTATACTTTAAATGTGTTTTGCGGTTTTATACAGCATCTTGTGTTGAATTCTGGGAAATATTTACAGTACAGGCAGATTATACTATTAAATTAGTGCTCTTCCGTGTCCTAATATGTGTGTGTAAATATTTAAAAATGGATATTGTTGATTACAGTAATAGACTGCTGTATGTAAACTTTTGTACTGCATTTAAAATTCAGTAGAACATGTCTTTACTTTTCCTTGCAAACGTTACAGTAAGTTACTGTATTTTTTGTGATTTTGTGGGCACAAAGGAGAAACCATATTATGGGAAACATCATATTTAATACAAGAGAGAAATCTGAACTACTTGGCTGATACTAAGCCTTTCTTTCTTGGTCAGTTTTCAGGCTTGAAACAGGTCTTTCTGGGAATAATGGATAAGTTTCGGATGATGTTCCAGTTCTTGCAGGCCAATCAGGAGTCGTTTATGAACGGTATCTGTGGTATAATGGCCCTGGCCAGCGCTCAGCTTTACTCCTCTTTCGAGTTCACCTGTCCGTGTCTCCCGGAGTACAACCTCGCCTACGGCCTGGGGATCCTGCTCATTCCGGCTGTGTGGTTCTTCATCCTGGGCTTTGTGCTCAATAACAACATTTCGATGGTGACGGAGGAGTGGAGGAGGCCCGCAGGAGCGCGCAGGAAGGAGCCGCGCGTGCTGCGCTACATGCTGTGCTCGATGACGCAGCGCGCGCTCATCGCGCCCTCCGTGTGGATCGCCGTGAGTCTGATGCACGGGGAGAGTCTGCTGTGCGCGTGCAGCGCCGCCGCTGACCTGCGCCGCTTCTTCAACCGGAGCCGCGCCGCGCCGCCCGAGCGAGAGCTCGCGAGATTACTGGCGCGAATTCCCTGCGAGAACGTGTTCGACGGGCACGAGCTCATCTCCCGCGAGGCGGCGAGCAGGTACATCCGGTGCATGTCACAGGTAATGAATGATCCGAGAGCGCGCGCGCGCACACACACAAATACACACGCGCTATGCACGAGCTCTACATCTTGGAATCCACCACGTACAAAGTTTTCATTTAACACAAATATGTAACTTCTCTTTTATTCCACTAGCAAATTGTTTCTCTTTATTTAATGTTTTTAAATGTTTCTCTCTATTGAGGTGGTTATTATCCAATTTAAAAAATCATCTTACATGATATTTCCCATATGCATCAAACATATGTAACTATACACACTTAAAATTATGGTTGTTCAAGAGTTCTTTAGTAAAGAAAATGGTTCTATATAGCACCAAAACAGAAGAACAGAAGAACCCTTTTTGGTGCTATTTACCATTTTTGACAAGGTTCTATATAGAACATTCTCTATTAATCCGAAGAACACGTTTATGATGCAAAGAACCCTTTAATCATGCAAAGGGTTCTTTGAGTGTTCATGGTTCTATACAGAACCATTTCTTTGCTAAAGAACCCTTGAAGAACCATCATTTTTAAGTGTGTATGTAACCTTAAACTTAGTCCTACACACCTACACACAAAGATGATTCTTCAAGGGTTCTTTAGTAAAGAAAGTGATTCTTTATATTGTTATATTGTGGTTCTTCAGATGGTTCTATATAGAGCCTTTTCGAAAAGGGTTCTGTATAGCACCTAAAGGGTTTTTCTATTGTTACAAGCTTGACATCGTAACAAAAGATGAACCCTTTTTGGTGCTATATAGAACCCCTTTCAAAAAGCTTCCATATAGGACCATATATAAAATATTCTTTATTAATTTAAAGAACGATTTCATGATGCAAAGAACCCTTTAATCATGCAAAGGGTTCTTTGAGTGTTCATGGTTCAGATATTCCTTCTAATGGTGATCTCAGCTGTTTTAAGTTGCACCAACGGCTAACACAGCTGTTCAGTTGTGCACGCTTAGCTTATATAATCTCCATAGACAAATACTAACCAATGGAATGGCGCTCTGGGCCAGCCACATATGAGCCTAAGCTCACCATTCCCAATGCCAAGCATCAGATAGAGGGGTATAAAAGCTCCCCAAGCATTGGGCTGTGGAGCAGTGGAGCTGTGTTCTCTGGAGTGATGTGGCTCCATCAAATACCTTTGGATTGAGTTCTAGGGGCATTTCTGATCCAGAATCAATACCTGGCCACACTAACACTCTCATGGCTGAATGCAATCAAATCCCACAAAGAATCATCGCTATGTTCCAACATCTAGTGTGAATCCATCCCAGAAGAGTAGAGGCTCTTTCTGCAGCGAAGGGAGGACAAGTGATGTATAGATATGTACCACTACCCACAGCCTTCAAATGAACATGGAATACTAAAATAGCCCCAGTTGACTAAGATTATGCACAATGAACATGCATTATGATAAAATAAGATAAAAGAGCACATAACAGCTGGATAATAAAGTTTGAATTAGCAAAGTGTTTCTAAAAACACTCTTATTATCTTGTTTTCTACACCGTGGAAGCCTATGGGACATACCTTTGCACTATGTCTTACTTTCGAAGCATATATTTCACAAAAATCAAATAATAATAAAAACTCTGAAACATCATCTAGAAGGTAAATATATAACTGTTTCTCTCATGTCCTTACAGATCAGATTGTTATTTGAAGAGCTGAGCATGGTCATGTAGGCATGTCGCCATTCCCTGCAATATTAAATAGCCAACAGGAATGTTGGGTTGACACTCAGTCTTTCTGTCAGTGCCTCATTCAAATACTGGAGCTTCTGGTGCTCAGTCCCAAATAGCACACTAAGCCCTGCAGTCCTCCTCAAAGTCAGCATTTTGGTGACAATAACAATGTGTAGACCTATAGGGCGAGAGACTTTGAGGGTGCTTGGTATAAATTGGTGCATTTGGATCAGACTTGTGTGACGTGCAGGCCTTGCATGTGCCGCACATCCGCATATCAGTCGCACTGTTTTTTTTTTCTAAAGTGATTGTCTACAGAGTTCAGATTACAAGCAAATGCAGCTGAATGACAAATTAAATTAATATATAAATGTATTTTTACCCAAATCCGAGTATCTTCCTGTCTGCCCTGTTGGTCAGACAGCTGTAAACAAATCAATCCACTGGTCCTCTCCTCTGTGTTATGGAATTTTTGGTAGTAGGCCGCAGCTGAGTCCGCACTGATGCAGTCCTTATTGAGGGCTGGAGTAAGAACGCTTAGAGGGCACTCCTTAACACACGTTTATATGGCAAAGTGACGACTGGGACACCCTAGGGCAAGGGTTCTTAACCTGGGCGTCACAACGTTTGCCCACAAGAATGGTGCTCCAAGACATACCTTATCAAACACAGAGAAAAATAATTTTGATGAGGGCATACAAACTTTACTTGGCATTACAGGCCATGGAAGACGGAAATTTCAGGCCATGGGTAAGCTTGTTACTGAAGGACGGTCTTGATTAATCGCTAAACTTGGGACTGGGCTCTGGTTTAATTTGTGCTGTTTTAGAGCCTGTTGTGTTGACTTTAATCTGCTACAGCACTGGGGCAAAATCTGATCGTACAGTGTGAATTACATGCATTATATTATATCATAATACACTTAATTAACTATTTATCCTCAATTATTATTTGTAGGATTAGTATTGTTGTTGGGTTTATGTAAATGCTGTAATACTTAAAAACAACAAATGCACAGCTTTCTGTTAATTACGCAATTATACACATTTCTCCTTCTCACAGGGGGTTTTGTTCAGCACCATCCGACCAATAGATGTCACTGTGGTGCATTGTTTCAAAATGTTTTCGTTTGAATTTTGTTTCAGTTGTTTCAGTCCCTCAGAAGCCCGCTTTAAGCCTGGGCCATCATGACCAGATATCAAAACACATAACATACTCAGATACAGTTTCAACTCTCCAGCCATGATCTGTTCCTTTTCTGGGGTCCGTTATGTGTCTAATGGTGACACGTAGGACCAAGACTGCCCGTATGACATGAGAGGTTATCATTCTGTAAATCCAGTCGTGCTATATTTGTGTGGGGAGTGTTATTTTCTACTCTTGCACTTCATTTGTAACCTGAATACACTGCTGTAGAGGTCTGTTATGTGTTTGGGAGTGAAATGAGAAAACATAATACATTTATCAATGAATCCTTTACATTTACATATAGCTACATTTCAGATTAAAATGAACAGTAAACATTTCTCTTATCTTGTTTTTGTTGAGCTGGTTTTCTACACAGTTTTGCAGTTTTGAATCAAGGACTAAATTACCAACGTGACTTCATCTTAGATCTACTTGCGTGTTCCTGCATTTGAATATGCACATATTTGTTATGCAGATACTTTGATTTACATTGCATTAAATGCCTCAAGCGCTCTCACCAAATAAATATTGGAAGCTAAGCTATGCAGTTTATGCAGTTTTGCATAAACATAGCTGTTACTTTGCTTTGTTCATGTGCAAACACCTAAAATATAAAGAGTCAAGTATAAAATGATGATTAAAATGTGATATTGATTTGTTCTTTTACTCCTTAAACTCTAGACTTATTGTTCATGTATAAATCTTAAGGCTTATTATCCAGTAGCTACTATGAATTATTCAGTAAGCTAGGTAGATACTGCAGAGTGAGTAATGTAAGGCTGGACCAGTTGACAGGTCCTTAGAGTTTAAAAGCCTTAAATTTTTGTGACACAAAATGTAGCACCAATACTGTTTTCTGGAAACCTTCTAAAATGTTTTCAAGCCATGTTCTATATGTATTTACATTGTAATAAAGCATATATTATCCACATTTCATAACAACCACAAAATCAGAATTTGGTGTGAAGGGATTGTTTAAATTTTTAGCTTGTAGGGAGGGACATCATCAGTTATTTTACTTGTTTGTTTTTTGTTTGTTTTGATACTTAAATCCAAATATTTGAAATTTTGAGTCCAAAATGTACTACTTTGTATATTTACTGATGTACATTGTATGTTGAAAAGCTTGTAGACAAATGCTCAACCGATGTTTCTCTTGAAGTCAAGGATATTAATAAGTGCATGGTGGCTAATTTAGAGCATTCCATTCTACTGGCAATGCTTTTCTATGGAGATTATACAAGCTGTGTGTTCACAATTAAACATCTGTGTCAGAGTGGCACCTTAAAGAGGCTGAATTCACTAATTAGAAGCAGTCTGGATATGTGTGGACATAGAGTGTACCTGTATTAATTCAGATTTTCTCTAATTGCTACACACCAACACTGTTAAAATAAAAAGAACTTTAAATTATACAATAACTGATTACTTTTCTTGAGTTAACTCAACTTGAGGACACTAGAGTTCACCCAGCTCAAACTTCTTAGGTTAGTCAGACGTTTTCCTAACTATTTTTATTATCTCCTTACCCTTGCTATTATTAATTTTTTACTTCTTCATCTCAGTTATGTAAACAATGCATATTGCTGCATTGGGGTTTGCTGGAAGAAAACCTTGTATCTCCATCTTTGTCATTTTGAGTTTTGACATAATTTGAAAATACCTGTTGCCCTTTACATTGTGTGTCAATTTCATGAAGAATGGACCAAAAGAAATGGCACAAATTGACTTGGAAAAATGTCTGGTTCCATTGACTTACATTAAAAGTAAAGTAAGTTTTTTTTCCTTTTTCTGTAAAGTTATCATTTTGGAGATGCAAGGTTTTCTTCTGACAACAACAATATGCTGTTTTTTCTGTTTCCCTGCTAGGTGGGACACCTTCCATCAGAAAGTTCCTCCAGGCATTTTCTCTCCCTAGGCTTCCAGTTATGCGGTTCAAACTCATAACTGCTTGGTGGGGGTGAATGCTTAGTCTGTTGCACCACGTGAAAGCTCCTGAACTTACTCAGATTTCTGTGTCCTTAAATGTTTAATAAACTGTAGAAAATATCTGCTTTAACTTTGAAAAATAATGTTGCAATGTGGTGCAATGGTCTAAGAATTCTGCCTAAAATCAGGAGATTGTAAGTTTGAACCGCAGCGATACCACAGCTTTCTATATTTGGAAGCCCAAGAGGACTAAATGGTGGGATTGTGTGATAGACTGAGTCCCAGCTCTAGCGGAACGGAATAAAAAACAAATTCTGTGTTTACTTAACTGAGTAATTACAAATGAGAATTGGGAGAACTTTTGACCGAACTAAGAAGTTTGAGTTTGAATGACAGCAGTGTATGAAAAGTGATATAAATAAACCTGCCTTGCCTTGAGTTCAGTGAATTCTAGAATTAACTCAAGTTGAGTTAACCCAAGAAAAGCAATGGCAATGAGTTACCTTAAGTTTCAATTGACCTGACTTTGAATTTTTCACAGTGAAGATATCAGCATTTTACTTTTGATTGGTAATTGTATTTGAATGCCAACCTGCTGTAACTATAAACAAACTGTTCACACGTTCTGAGTGCAAAATGACACCAGGTATCTTTGTTCCCTCAGGCCTGTGGATGGACATTTTTGCTGATTGTCACTTTGGTGGCCTTTATGGTAAGAGGGATCAGACCATGTTTTACACAAGCAGTCTTCTTGAAAAGCAAGTACTGGTCCCATTATATTGATACAGAGCGCAGGCTCTTTGATGAGACGTGCAGAGAACACGCCAAGAGCTTTGCCAAGGTCTGTATACAGCAGTATTTTGAAAGCATTAGTGGTGAAATGGTGGTGAAACATAATGATGAAGAAACACACACAAATGAAGAAGAGAAGCTCCTAGGCATCCGTGAAAAGGAGGACATGAACAGAGTTCTGTGGAACTGGCATACCTGTAAACCCCCGCTACACCTTCACAAACGAGGAAAAGAAGAAAGCATGAGTGAACACTCAAGCATTCATGCTCACAGTAATGACTGTCATAGTCACAAATCGATAAAGAATGGATATAAAATCTGAGGCTACATAAGAGCAAAACATCACTGTTATGCAGATTTTTTACAGATAGTTTAATATTATTTATGTTACTCTTATGATTAGGAGTGTGACACAAATGTTTATTTTTTCCTCCTGGACATTTCTTTGCTTGGTACTTGCCTCACTATTCTTTGCTTTGCTAAGATTTGTATGTAAACAGATAACCTTTACAGAGCCTCTGCCCATGCACAGTGGTTTAAAGTGGTGAGCTTAGCAGCCATGTTGTGCTTTGAGTTGTCTCTCCACATGTTTTAAATACTCTTTTTTTTCCACTGGGGAGGAAACCAGACTCCAGTTCCTGCTGATGATTCAGAGCTTGTGCCCGTAACAGACTTATATGGACGCTTTCTCTTTTTCTTTTCCAACTTGGGCATGGCATTGTAGAGATGCTAATAGAACCGGTTTTTGTGCATTAGACTCCTTTTATTTAATGCCAACCTCAGTGCTCTGTTTGAAACTCTGTGGATTTACAGCGCAGAGAGTTGTACCCCTTAGCCATGGAACGTAAGTTTGCATGACATTTTTTTTCCAGTCACATGTCTTTGTTTTAGCAGCTTTATCTTAGAGATACATGAATACACAAACAGTTGTTTTGAGCATGTTACTTTTGTCCATGGACTCTCAAAGTTCTAACTGTGTGGTTACTCTGTACAGCTGCTCACCAAAATATTCCTCAGTGAAACCTGAGCTGTTTCCAGTGAGCACACTTTTTTGTGGCTGCTGCACAATGAAGTAAAGGCTTCTGTGTATGTCACTTCTGTAAAGCCTGAATTTGTGTGGCATCGTCAGTAATTGTCCTTCATTGCTCAGGACTGTTTCTGTCACGTGTTGCATTTCTACCCAGATTTCTTAACCCTTTTCTTCAGGTTCTGCCACCAGGTTCCTCTGTGCTGTCCATGTTTTTGCTTGCCTTGGGGATTACATGTTAGAGCTTGTCTAGGGTTGCTTTGAGGAGATTCAGCTGCATTGTCTTTTCTGGATTTTGTCCATTACTGGAATCTGCAAAGTCTTGTCCACAGATGTGTGTTTGAGACTTTTTTTCATTTAGTATTAAGGATCCTTAAAACTCCTGGTCATCATCTGCGTGCAGACACCGAGAGCCGGGCTTAACGCGAAAGCAGGATTAAATGGCTGCGCTTATTTCGGAAAACTTCAAATTTGCTGCTCTCTTCTTCAAAAGCAAGGATGTAGTGATCTTCAATGGCCTCATAGCCTTGGGGACAGTGGCCAGTCAGACGGCGTACAACATTTTTGCCTTTGAGTGCCCATGTTCTTCAGAGAGAAACTACCTATATGGGCTAGCTGCTATTGGTGTTCCTGCACTGGCCTTTTTTATCATTGGGATTATGCTTAATCGAAACACATGGGACCTTGTTTCTGAGTGTCGTATCAGAAAATGCCGGAAGCTCTCCGTGGCTGCTGCCTTTGCTCTGCTGGGGTCAATAGTGGGCCGAGCGGTAGTGGCCCCTATTACCTGGTCTGTCCTCTCACTCCTCAGAGGAGAGGCCTATGTCTGTGCACTCAGTGAGTTTGTGGACCCTCTGTCTTTGGAAAACTTCCCCTCCACTCCTCAGGGCCCGAATGTCATGGCCCGCTTTCCGTGCAAAGATGTACCCACAGATTTGCTGCACTTCTGGGGAGAAATTCAACGTCGGCTCAAGTATGAATCTCAGGTACTTATCACCTGTACCTTAAAGCATTTAGTGTTTTAATATTTTAAAAAATGCACAAAAATGCATTTAGCATTTAGTGGTGAACTGCATGTAGAACCTCTTGCTTACAACTAAAGACTCATGCTGACATTGTACTAAAATAGGTCTTTGAATAAATCAAACATCATGCCATTCACTTTTCATTCCTTGAAATGTTCTGTAATTATACAAGAGGTACATTTAATAGAGTGATTTCTGGACAAAGAGTAGATTCAGGCACAGATTCATGAAACCAGATTTACACATTTGTGAGAAACCCTATAGAGGTCAACAACTTTTTCTTGTGCCTCACAGTTTTATGCCAAAGTTTGGACAAATTACATATGTTTTTGTTTTTCTGATTTTTTAAGTGAAAAGAAGTAAAACCTCTACAGCAAACTATTTTAAAAAATAAACATTTTCTGCCATGTTAATGCATAGTTTCATTAAATTTGATGAATAAAAACAAGAAATAATAAATACATTAAAATAAAACAGTAATTGGGGCATGTGCAAAAACTCATTAGGCCTTGATAGTCTCACTGAGACCAGTTAAAAATTTTCGGCTGATGACAATTCCAAAGCGTAATAACTTTTGTGACTTTTCAAACCTTGTGTTAACACTCAACAACAATGGGCTCCTCTAAGCCTCTGGCAGATCTGAAAATGAAGCTAATTGATGCCTGCTAAGCAGGGGGAGGCTATAAAAAGATATAGCACTTCCAGCTCACAATTTCCTGTCTGAAATGTAATTAAGAAAGGGGAAAGGGCAGTTAAGTTAAGCAAGGCAAGATCTGGAAGGTCTAGCTGACACAAGAGTGGCAGTACAGCCTGCTAGTTTGATAGCACTGTTTGCACAAACATGATCTGCATGGAAGAGTCATCAAAAGTAAACCTTACTGGCAACCTCATCAACAACATCAGTGCCTAAAGTATGCAAACCGACGTCTAGTTAAGCCAGAGGCATTTTGGAAGCAAGTACCATGACCTGATGAGGTAAAAATAGAACTCTGGGCACAGTCACCAAATGTTTGGAGAAAAAAGGAGCAGCGTCTGATGAAAAGAACACCTTGCCAAATGTTAAGCATGGGGGTTGGTCTGTTATGCTTTGGGGTTGTGTGGCAACCAGTGGCAGATATTACACGGGTAGATGGAAGAACAGATTCCACTAAGTTTCAGCAAGTTCTGGAAGCAAATGTGACACAGTCAGTCATGAAACTGAAGGGGAAATTTGGCTGGTTTCCACAACATGACAATCATCCAAAACATATCTTAAAATCCACCATGAACTACTTCAAGGAATGCAAGCTGAAGCTTTTGAAACAGCCCTCACAGACTTGAACATCGTTGAAAATCTGAAGGTAGATCTTAAACATGCCTAAGAATAGCCCAAAAATATAAAGGTTTTGCACATGCCACAATTGGTTCATTGTCTGTTTTTTTTTTTTTTAAGTTGATCAGATATACAGTTAAGGTGCTTTAACTCTGACAGATTTATATATACATATATCTAATATTTTTCTTTTCATTTCACAAATCTGAAAAATGTGTATTTAGTGTTCCCAAACTTTTGCACACAACTATATGTTTTTGCTGTAATGCATTGAAAGTAATGCATCATAAGTTACTTTTTATAATCAACATCATCATTAGTGTTTTCTGCTCAGTATTTTTAAGACATTGTGGCATGTACAAGGTGCATGCTTCACTTGCTTGCTACTTATAATTTGTACTCCTTTCCCTTTCTGCTGTTTGTCTCCAGCTGCTGGGATGGCTGATGATAGCTGTCATCTCGCTCGGTGTTTTCCTGATACTGTGTCTGAAGCGTTGCTGCTCTCCCCTGGGATACCAGCAGGAGGCGTACTGGTCCAGCTACCGTTCCAATGAGCATGTTCTCTTTCAGCGCACTGCTGATGCTCATGCTAAGATCCATGCTGCTGAGAACGTCAAGAGCTTCTTTGGGTTCGTGGCCCTGGAGAAAGAGGAAAAAGAGCTTCTGGTAGAGTGCCAGGGAGCTAGAAGTGTTATTTCCAGCCAGGAGTGGAACCGTGTCACAGGTGTTTACTTATACAGAGAGAACAGAGGAGCTCCGCTGTATAGTCGCCTCAATAAATGGTCCCAATACACAGAGGAGGACAACCATGAGGGCATTGCGAAAGAGATGGACATGTTATGTTAGGGTGGTAAATCTCACTGACCATAATAGTCTGTTTTTTATAGATTTTTGTTGATAATAGTTCATTGAACCACTAGGATATGGTGTATATTAACCAAAATGCTATCAAATCTGTTATGATATAAGGGTATTTTGGCCCTGCTGTGGAACTGAATATTCTTTTTTGCCATTTGCTTTGATGTGATGATGTGATAACTTATTTTTGGAGATCCTTAGTGATGGCCTAGTGATGGTATGCTTTTTTTAGATGATTGTACTTTAAGGCTTAAATACCATCAGCAGTTTTTTAAAAGCCTGAAAAACATTTATTTTACTGCTCTAAAGATGGGCTAGTTACTGACAATGTTTCCAGTTTGATTAATGACTGTGCTGTGTGTTAAACCATATTTTTATTAGACTTTAGGTATATCTCAAGGATGTTTGGCCATGGTGTCTACTTGTCTACTTGTCAACTATTCTCTCAGGGCTAACTAAATGTAAAATACACATAGGTTGTTGCAATAAACTGACTTTTTATTTCCAACAGTGGATGTTTGCTGGTGGTAGAGCTGTATCATATTTCAACCATTTCATTCTCACTATGTAATAAATGCTTCTGAAAAAAAAAGAGTTATAAAAGTATTTACAGAAAGTGTGGTAATGTTAGATTTGAAACGGTTAATTAGGTTTCCATTCACATTGCCGGTAAGGCGGCTCCAGATGGCTCTTGCGTTTTATCACTTGAAACACTGGCAGGGGGTAAAACTGTGGCAAACACAACATGAGGAGGCTGCTAAAAATAGCAGTAACAAGCCTCCAGTTCACCTTGGTTTTTAGACACCTCTTTTCAAAAACACTTTCTTCAAGCTGTGTAAATATATGATGCCTTTTACTTTGAACTTAAAAGGGATTAACCTAAAACTGTTGCAAATTGGCATAAATAAAATGGAATAAAATGTTTTAACATCTCAACTGCTTAGTATTATTTATAAAATGACACAACAGCTGCAAAAGTAAAGCTAAATGCAATCATTCAGGAAGGCCTGTGTAAGATAAGCCCTGACGTAGCCACAGATCCACTATCACATGCTTTTTATTTGCCTACTTCAGTTTTTCACAGAGCTCTCCAGCTTTAGGTTTTACCCACATGAACCATATTGTCTGATTTTTACCCTTAATGGACCTCTAATGCACTGGCCACTGAATCAAGGAGCTGTTGTTTCTAAAGCTGTTAAGCTACATGTTTACAAGGTGGTCACAGGTCATACTGGGCGTTCTCTTTTCAGGTTGTTAGTATTAAAGCCCATACTGAAAGCTATTTTCAAAGGATGATGGCAGAAACATGGTCTGAAAAATATGATCTGAGTTTATCCCTTTGAATTTTAGGCTTTTTATTCTGTTATTACCATTAAGACTTACTATTCAGTGACTACCATAGATTTTCATTACATACTATGGATCTAATGTAAGTTATGCAGATGGAAAAACACATAAAGTGTATCTCAACACAACACAAGTATCTTATAAACACATACAGTATCATATATCTATATATATCTATCTATATATATATATATATATATATAATATATATATATATAACCTACTGTCTTAAAATAATGAGATACTATCTCATAATAATCATAATATCTCATAATAATGAGATACTGTCTGATAATGGCTTACAATGTCAGAATGAGGAACATGTGAAATGTTTCTCAACACAACAAAGTATCTCATAATTGCATAGAGTGTCTTAAAGATAATGATATCTCCTAATAATAATAATAATAATGATATTTCATAATACTATCTCATAATATTGAGATACACACTCATGACTAATAATAATGAGATACTATCTGATAATTATGTCTTACAATGTTAGCGTGAGGAACATGTGTATCTTAACACAACATATCATCTCATAATCACATGAAGTCTCATAAAGATAGTTTTATCTTATAATTATAACTTACTATCTCATAATAATGAGATACTAACCCAACTCATAATGATGACATACTGTCTGGTAATTATGTCTAATAATGATAGAGTAAGAACCATGTGAAGTTTATCTCAACTCAACATAGTATCTCATAGTTGCATACAGTATCTTAAAGATGATCATGTCTCATAATAATGATACTAACTTATAATAATCATAATAATGATAACTCATAATGCTATCCCATAATAATGAGATACTAACCCATAGCTCATAATCATGAAAATCTATCTGATAATTATGCTTTATAATATCAGTTAACACTTTATTTGGATAGTCCACTTCAGATGCTTTGTAGATACTTAATTTACTTTCAAGTTACATTAAACTAAATATCTACTAAAATAACCATCATTTTCTTTAACTCTAAACCTAACCCGAACCTTAACCTCAACCCAAAACCTAAAGCTAACCCTCACCCTGGTCCACCACTGTTTAGAATCCCCTAGTTTCAACAGATAGTTTGTTAACAATTTGAACATCTGTAGATAATCTATAGGGGACTATAGTGGACTATCCAAATAAAGTGAGACCCAATATCACTATTATGACTTACTATCTCATACTTTTAGTATTTTCATAGCTGTGAAGTACTATCTCATAATAAAGAGCTAGCATCTCAGAACTATGAGTAAGTAGTTCATAATAATGTCTGTTACAATAGTGTTATAATATTGTATGTTAGCTCACTTTGTGATTTGTTATCTCATAATTAGTATCTCATCATTATGGGAAGCTTTTTATTAGTATGACTTAGTAAATACTTTTATTTTTAAAGTCTCAGAAATTGGCTTCCAAAGTTCTGTTTTTATTACTCTCTCCCTCTCTCTGTATCTTTTTCCTTATCTCTCTCTGTCTTACTCACTCTTTCTCACTGTGACTGATCTCTGTTTATATATTGTGTAAGTCAACAGAGCAGCTAATCGACCCCCATTCCTTTCACAGCCTTGCAGAATACACCCTGTGTGTCTGCCTGTCTGCCTGCCTGGCCACTGTCACCTCTTAATAGCCTGCAGCTGGAGAGGGGTAGGAGGGCGAGAGAGCATGAGCCAGGGTGGGAGAGAGTGTGTGTGAGAGAGAGAGAGAGAGAGAGAGAGAGAGAGAGAGAATGCGCGACGGGGGGGAGAGAAAGAAGGGAGGGGGTGGGTGAAAGGAGAGCTGTGATGCAGGCAGCAAATCACATGAGCAGAGATATGTTTACAAACTGAGAAGGAGAGGAGTGCTCGGCACCATTATGAGCAGCCAGGGGCTGGAGCAGAAGACTGGTAAAGCATTAGAGCTGAACAAAACACACAGAGGGTGGACCCTTTCTTCTCAAGGCAATCTTTTTTTCCAGTTCCTCCTCTCCTGTGTGCTTTTTGGAGGACAGAGAAAGAGAGAGAGAGAGAGAGAGAGAGAGAGAGAGAGAGCAGGGCAGATGGTGAAGAGGAGACAGAGCCGTCACCAGCACAATGCCACTCACAGCTTGAAGGAGCTACATTCACAGCTCCATTCACACTGAGACTGCACTGAGCCTCAGCTCCTCTCTTGCTTTGGAAAAAAGGGGGTGATAAGAATGAGAAGACTGTTCTGAAGGACAAGAAAAGCAGGTGGGCTTCAGAAAGGTGGGACAAGGTGTCACAGGGACAGGAAGAACCTCGTGACAATGTTTTGGAGGTAGACAAAGCAAAGCAAGTGAGTGCACTTCCATGATCTATATATATGCTCAGACTGAAAAGCATTAGACTGCTGGTGTTATTGTAACTGTGATTCCAATGAAAAGAACTATTTTAAACTGCCAATAATAATAAGCTCTTAATGCAATCTGACCTGTGTGAAAGGCACCCTACAAAGCAGCCTTCTTGAAGTACCAAAATCTGGACTTTGGTTTTTGGACAATGACTCTGGACAAAAGAAAAAGTCAAAGCAACACTATTTGTTAGGTGTCGTTCTGCCTGTATTTCGTGGAACGTTTGAGATCACAGAAGGAGGGCAAAACATTTTGATATCTACGCCAACCCTGAAGTGGACATTGACCGACTTGTCTTTTTAAGTGTTTTAACCAAGTCGTCCTGCTTTTACACAAACACTGAAGGGAATGTGGTGGGTGCTTGCAAGGCTGTGAAGACTTCTTCAGCTGTGGTATTGTTGTAGGAGTTTTTCCAGCGAGGACAAAGCCCAGATTATTTATCTGACATTGTTTGGGGGGGATCAACCTAGCTTGCTGACCCATTTTAACACAGCCTTGTGGAACAGATCACTGATTGACTGGTTCTATTGGAGCAGCCTGACACCTAGTTTCATGAACCCTCTCCAGTGGTGTAACGGTGAGTATGAATCATAACACCCTCCCCACATCCATGCATCTGAATCCCCGTGACCTGTTCTACGTGTTATGCTAGCCGCGAGGCACCCTTCCCTAAAACATGTGTTATTCACAGCGTCTCCAGCCTTCTCCATGGCTTTCTATCAATGATTCACTAACATCCTCCTAAGATTACAAGTGCCCCTGCTTTAACCCAAACAAGTGAAAGCCCTTTACCTTTCTCCTTGCAGAGACAATCTCCTGCATGGCCTGAACTTGTGCACAGACTGGAGAGAGACTTATTGTCTGTGTGTCACTCTGTGTTCTATTGTTTGAAGCGAATGTATGCTGTTTGGCAGAGTATGACCCCTGATGTCAGCCGCCATTGTTTTCCATGGTGCTTCCTTCCCAGGTTGGTGAGGCCCACAAATGAACAGCATGGATTGGATGTGCCCCATGCCCTTGCCTCCCCCTCTACCCCCCATTAGACTGAGCAGATGGTGGCTTCATGGCAGAAGGGGCTGCGGCTGCAGCCACTTGTGTTTGCCTTTGTGCACGGACAATTGCCCAGGCTTCACCCAGGCTCTGCCAACTGCTCTACCTTTCTCTCCATCACTCTCTCCTTGTTTGTCTCCTCCCCTGCACCCTTTTGCCTCACTCCTTTGTTTCATGCCCTTCCCATTAAGGCAAAGCCACTCTTATTTTGCTCTATTTCTCTCTCCTTTCATATTGTTGCTGTGGTAACAAAACCTTGTATCTCCAAAATATTCAGCTTTACAGGAAAGGAAAAAAGCATTCTGGACTAATGATTATTGATGCAGCAGTATTTTATTCTAAGCAATTGTTAACCATTTTTATCATACTTGTAACATAATGTAAAGAACAGCTGGCTATTTCAAATGAAAAATGGCAGTGTATCCCAGGTTTTTTGTCTTTGGTAAGTCAGCAACACAAAATGTATACAGAATATTTGACAACTGCCTATGTATTTGATTGACCTGACAGAAATACACACATCAATTCTGTCAGCTCACAGCCAATACATATGGAATATTTATTGCATAGCGCTGTTGTACATGGGAAATGCTGTCTGTGTGTTAGAGGAATTCACAAATACACTTGTCATAAACACAATACATTCAAAGATAATAAGGTAATCCGTCTTAAAAAGATTGGAGCAGATATTTAGCAGCATGTGTAACCAGTACTTACAGAATGTGGAACTGGGGAAAGCTAAAACTTGTTGAGTTCATTTTTGGCATACTGCTCAACCTGCCAAGAGTGCTCCAATGCAGTTTAGTAGAGAACATGTATCTCTTCTAGGAGTAAATAACAGAAAGTCTTTCCAAAGAATTTGCTCTCTGTCTTGACTCACAAATGCATCAATAGAGGGGAGTGAGGATGAATACACAATAAACAGTGTAGAATGGTAGAGGTCATTGTTTTGGGGACAAAGAGAGGGACACAACTTTGCCTTATACAGTGTTTTCCTTCTCATTTAGTAGTTAATGTGAGTAGTTTATTGTACAGTAGGAATCAGACAGCACTGCAGAGATTTCACTCAGTCTGCCTTCTTTATGGCTTCCCATAGTGGAGGGTTTCTGTTCAGCCTTTTGTTTCACCCACATGCAGAATGCTCGAGAGATGTCCACGGCAGTGCTGGGCCAGGCAGTATGCTCAGCACGTTGCAGTCAAACATAATAGGAATACATTCACTGTTTTCTCTATTGATAATGCTTTCTGTTTAATAGATTATTTCAGTATTGATTGCAGTAAAGATGCATTACAAAATTCTTCATTGGATATTGCCAGCTGCCTCTGATGATATACTGAGTGTAGACGACCATAGGCTCATATCTCATTACACCAAGAAGGACAGCTAAGCAGTGAAATTATGCAATAATTGTAATTGTGTTCTCATTGGCCAAGTAAAATCAGCGAGAGATCTACTTGTTGCTGAAGGATTTTTTTTTTTACTTTTTTAATGTTAAAATTTTGTTAATGACTGTTAAGGTTGCACAGTAGTTTCCAAATAAATATAAATAAGGTAAAAAATAACAAGAAATTCTTACTATGAAAAAAAAAAAGTTGACATCAAACTTTTCATCCAGATTCCTCCTTGACACTCTGAACTAGCATATGTTTACGTGTGTATATGTGTACATTACAGATAAAACTGTTTTTATCCCTCTCTTACACCCTTACCATTTGGAGATACAATGTTTTGATGTGTCAGCAACTACATAAATATTATAGGTTGTCTTTCATTTATTAATTAAGCATCATAAGCAAGTAGTTTTCAAAACAAGTTATCAGATTCATCAAAATGTGATGAATGTGCTATGTGCATATTTTTAATGCTGCAAGCTAACAGTCGAAACAAGAAAGGCTGATCATACAGTCTCAACTGTTAGCTCTCCAGAAGTTCAGCCTACTGACAACAATGTCAGAGTCTGAAAGGAAAGTGCCCATCACTTCTGCTGTTTCTCAATAGTGCTTTGCAGAGCTGTTGAAGTCGATTAATAAGATACCACAGTGACATACTTCTCTTGTTTTCAGTTTGAGTAGATGTATTACAGTGAAAAGTTCATGCAGCTCAGTGAAGTCCAACAGTGAGTGCACTGTTACGGCAATATGAGAAACATGCAGACGCTCCACAGGAGTGTATGCAATATGCATGCTGGGGCCACAGCGAACTGTACACATGAGAGTCATAGTGGAGTGTGTGGGCTGCCAAGGGCCTCGTAAAGACGAATATGTGATCCACTCACTCATCAGCTGAGAAATGCTAATTTGTGATTTATGCTGAGGCTGAAACTATTTGGAAAACAATACGAATGTTACTTGCCAGAGACCTTGAACTTCACCTACTTCGGTCATTTCATTTCAGTCAAGCTCCAATCAGGAAGTGCCAGAACAGTGAAACAGCCACGAAAATGTTAGCTCTAAGCATGACAAGCAGAGCACGACAAACATATTGTGTCTTAGTATGGGCACTGTTATTACTTGAATTCCTTTGTTGCATGAAAAACAGATTGTGGCTTTGAATCTGTCAGACTTTAAATGAGTCTTGTGTTTGTGGTCATGCAGGATGTCTGTGTGACTTGGGATTGCAGATTTCAGACTGCAAAATGAGCACCGACACCACATACCGCCTTCCATTGAATGTCTACGTCATCATCCTTGGGATTGGCCTCTTCATCTTCATGTTGAGCATGATCTTCTGTTGTTACCTGTTCAGGTAATCTTGTAGTGTTGAACCAGGTTCAAAATCAGAATTTACACTTAGAAAATAGTAAAAGTTTTGAGTGAAGCATGGAGACTAGTAGGTCAATGGGATGCTTGGATAATTAATTTATAGAACTTATGGAATTTATGCAGACATACATTTGTTCTTTTCTGGATGTAATCATGTAAAGTTAAACATACTGTATTCGTTCACAGCCTGAGACGACAGGGCACACGGGAGCAGTATGGATACAATGAGGTATATTTCATTTTAGTTTTATGCTTTTGAAAAATAAGTTCCTTCAGTGTCAGTTAACTTGTCTCTTTGCAGGTGGTTCTAAAAGGAGCAGGAAAGAAGCTCAGCCTGCTTGGAGTAAGTCATCTTAACACAAGCATTACTCTTAACAAAAATCTTTATGCTCAAAGAGAAACTGCATCTAAGCTTTGCTGTTATGAAACACTGAAATGAACTGGAATGAACTGTAAGAACCTGTTCGCCTCAAATACTGTTCAAATTGTAGCAAAACCAGGAGATACAAGCTCTCTCTTTATGTCTCTTGCCCTGTAGCAGACCTGTGCAGTTTGCCTAGAAGAGTTCAGGAGTAGGGATGAGCTCGGAGTGTGTCCTTGCTCTCATGCATTCCACAAGAAGTAAGACTAATTCCCATGCTGCCCACCATAAACACCCAGACATACATACATCTCTCGGCAGACATTCGGCAGGCTCCATTATACAATGTACTGTCCAGTATATACAATGTACTTTCATAATACTTTAATTCCTGAAACCACATACTTTTAAAAATAATAGTGCCAGAAAGCGTTCTTTGAAGAACTACTTTTGGTTCTCACAAGAACTGCATGGTTCTTTAGGGAACCAAAAGTAGTTCTTCAAAGAACTACACCATTTTTGTAAAAGAGATGTGTGAGTGTGAAAAAACTTTTTAAAGTTTAAAGAAACTTCACATAATGTAAACCTTCTAGGAAGAACCCTTAAATTGGTATAGGGCTTTTACATTACCTGCAGCACTACCAAATCTCTTTTTTAAACATGGCTGTTGAGGGAACCAAAAGTTTGTCTTCTATGGGATTGCTCAAAGAACGTTTTGTGGCGCCTTGTTTTAGGAGTGTAGAGGAAAAAAATATTTCGATAGTAGAAAAAAATCAACCTGTCTACCTATGATACATCACAAGGGAACTTCACGAGAACACTGAAGGAGGTGCAAAATGTAGATAACAAGCTTTCGAAATGTAAAACAACTACAAAAACATGCGTGCCATTCCTGACTGTATTTAAATGAGGGAGCTGGTTTTAAGCACTAGAACATTTCATGGTTCAAAGTAACCTCAGCCTGCAAGCCATGTTCTGTTTTGTGAGTGCAAAACATTATATACAGAGAACATTTGGTTTTGCTCTTATTTTGCAGAAGTTT
Source organism: Colossoma macropomum (assembly GCF_904425465.1). Taxonomy (NCBI): domain Eukaryota; kingdom Metazoa; phylum Chordata; class Actinopteri; order Characiformes; family Serrasalmidae; genus Colossoma; species Colossoma macropomum. Next base: position 20,815,967 of record NW_023494791.1, on the reverse strand, counting down.
GATATTGTGTTGTGCTGCTACATATGGTCACAATTCTGTTTAACAACCAACCCTGTTTCTGTGGAGTTTAAGTAAAAAAATTTTATTTTTCTTCAGTATAGCTTATAGATTATAGCTTATAGATTTTAGCTTATAGAACTACATATCATCATTGCAGGAACAAACCCTTCAGTGTCCAAAATGGACAAGGAAAAAATGTTCTTAACTATTCTGAATTAGATTTTAATCAAAGTTATTTTGGACTATTTCCAAAAAAATTGTGTTTCTACAACAGTGACTAATATATTCTCTCTCTCTCTCTCTCTCTCTCTCTCTGTCTCTCTCTACGTGCATGTGCAGGTGTTTGGTGAAATGGCTGGAAATCCGAAGTGTTTGCCCCATGTGTAACAAACCCATCTGTAGGCTCCAGCCTGACCCTCCACAGGGGGCCGAGGGGCTGCAGAACCCCCTAGAGGTGTGAGCGAGAGGGCTGGTGTCAGTAAGAGAAACAGGAGACTCTCGCTGTGTGGAGCTCGCTCAGCTTCACTCGAGAACAATACAAAAAACACACAGTGTCACATGTAGCCCACTCCCATATCCAGCTGACCCTCATTCTACCACTAAAACAGTCCTCTAATGCAGCAGCGAGGAGCTTTCACATTGACACGATAATGTTTTGAAGTTCTGACTTAATGCACTATGCATTCAGCCTTAATAAAAAGCATCATATAGATGCCCTGGGCTGAGAAAGAGAGATTTTGGCTATTGAGACTTGCACAGAACCTGAATACTTTGTGTAGGCACTGCGCAATATATATGCACACAAATGCCATCGGAATGGCAGAGGACATTATAGTACCACAGACCAGTAAAGGATGATTATATGACGGAAGCGTCAGAATGGAGCATTCTGTGTCCTATGAAGGCCTATGATCTTGGGATCTCGCCAAAATGTTTTCAGATTTGTCAAGTAAATCAAATGTATCAGTGGATCACAGAGACGTTCCTGGATTTGAAGAACCTAAACGATTGTTTAATGCCTGCCCTCCCAGCACTCCCAGGCCAGGTTTGGGTGAACTGGAGTTTTAGGTAATCTTTAAGTTATTTTGAAGTTGTTATTTTATATTGTAAAGACCTCTCAATAAAGTGTAACATTTCCTTGATGGCTTAACATCTGTATTTATGGTTTGTTTACTGGACCACAGAATTTCTTCCTATTTAGGACCATAAGTTAGACTTGCAAATAAGACATGCTTGTCTGTGTAATGCAATGATGTCATGTACGATTTGAATTACATTCATTTTTGTCAGAGCAAACACCAGACCCATTCCTAGTGAATCTCCACTTATGTGAGGCTGAATTACAATTCCAACAAAAGCTCTTTTCATGGCTAAACTCAACAAATTCCTGTGGCAATGCTTGCTATTTTACATGGCAGTGCTTGCTATCTGTGTTAATGGGCCAGCCTTGTGACTGTCGTCAACAGTGCATTCCACTAAGTTTATGTCAGTGTGGGCTCTGTACGGCTGCCTGAGAGATGTTTTTGTTAGCAAAGCATTGATATCTGTGCTTTACATTTGTTAGAGGATCTCAGTATAAATTGACCCCCACAGACAGAAAAGAATGTTTTGTGTAGAACACTGTATAGGCACGCGTTAATAACACTGTGACCCCCACAGGCATGCTACTATCAAAACACACAATGAAAAGTGAACACTTGTCTTAGGAACAACAAAAACTTATAATGGGTCACACAAGGCGTTTAGAGTTATAGACAATAATAAAATATGGTGACATAGTAAAATAACAAAGTGCATGATACACTTCAGGTCGTTTCCATTTTCCATTTATCCACTTGTGTGCTTATGCCATTCATGGTGCTTCACCATGCAAGGAGGAGAATGTGAACTGTTCCCTGGTCTACATATCCAGAATTAGACCGGACTGGCCTGTACACAGAAAGTGAGGCTTACGCCAGCTTGCAGATCCCATATCATTTTGAATTGGAGGGCACTACAGTGACTTACAAGCAGGTCTCAGAGTTTTGGTGGGAGGGCCTAAAGGGTTCCAAATCTCACCTTTCACCCACTTATTCTAACATTAAACTGATGCAATAGTTCATTATCTTGGCCCTTATCTTGGAAATCCAAATTTTCCTCAGGTTTTGAAATAAAAGAGTTTGATGTGGTTTGTAAACATTGTTTAAGTTTCAACTCATTTCAAACTTCACTCTGTCGTCTATACAGTCCATTTATGACTGTATATTAAGACTAACCTGCAAAACCAGCTGGTTTTCAATTCATTGTTTTTGTTGTGTCACCAAAACCAACACATATCTGTATAACGTAGCCTATTCAGCCAACACCACTTTAGCACCACCCAATCACGTTGAAGTTAGAAAGTGTCCTGACTGCTTTTTGAACGAGGCACAGTGCACAATCAGAACATAGCTCATTTACATACATCAGTCTTAAAGCCTGTTTAATTTTTAAGGGATAAAGAGCAGTTAGAAAATGGTCATGTAAAAATGAATTATGACTGCTTTTAGTACATAAACCCACACAAACATCATAAATCAAAAACCTTTTTGGTATATGGGCCCTTTCAGTACACATTGGTTTGGTTATGTGTAGTCAAATTAGCACATTGCCGCTGTCAGAATAAACCTTGTCTCTCCAAAATGGTAACTTTACAGAAGAATGACAAAACACCATTAACTTGCAATGGAACTTAATGTAATGTGATTTTTAAAAATATTCATCATGAAATAAGAGGCTGTTCATCTTGAAATGTGAACACAATGTAAAAGTAATGTGGAATTTTCAAATTGTGCAAAAATGACAAATAACACAAATTGACACACAAGTCAGCAACAGCAACAATATGCTGCTAAATCTGTTTTGTTGAAGTATATTTTGGGACAAAGTTAATGTAGATTATGTTTCAGTGTGATTGTAGAAACGTAAACTGCATAAGCAGTTAAGCATTAAGGAGAAGAAAGAGAAGAAAAGTAGCCGCCCTCTTAATTATACTAGTCACTCAGAATGATAGCTGAGTAGAAACAGTATGGCACACATTTCATTTCAACCTCAGGCTGATTTTCAGTAGTTATGAAGTCATGACCTGAAGGCTAACCGACCAAAACATGCATTAGAATTTCAGAGGGCATTCTTAAATGCTTAACAACAGTTTAAAACAGATAAGAGCTTGACATTTAAACATGATACATAACGATTTGGCTCTTTCAGCTTTGAGACAAAAATAGAAATGTTTCTCTGGAGAGCGGACTTACATGAGGCAGTGGCAGAGGCCTCAGACGAGCTGTGTTCTACATTAGCGTACTGAACCCCTTAAACTCTAGGGGCTGTATGTGGGTCCCACACTTCAGTTCTTCATTCTTATGCTTACATAATGTACAAATTACTTTCACAGTAGCTACAGGATTGTTCATATTAGTCATTGTATTAAGCCAAGGGTGTAAAAGTTTAACTGATATTTTCCTTGTTGGCATCTGTGTGAGCTGCATGTTGAGATACGATGTGTGGTCAGAAATTAGATGGTGCGATTTGCACGTTGCAACTCATCCCAGCTTATCTAACAAGTTGCTGAACAGAAACTAGAGAGAGGCAGAGTGGAGAGATGATTACAGCACTGCACACATCAAGAGGCTAATAAACTACACAGTATAAATCTACAAAGCATTTCTGCTTCAACCAACACTGAAGCATTAAAGCTTCTTAAAATGTTTTCTATTATTAAGGTTTTTACTTGATTGTGAATTATTTCACCCCCTTAGTGCATTCTAGGTTTTCTGTTTAGAGTTTTTTTTCATTGTACTTTGTTATTTGTATCACATTGTATACCTGTGCAATTATATATATATACAGGACAAAGAAGACTTCCTTGTCCAAGATATTGTGGGTAAGCATGAAGCAGTGTGTTCAAGTCCATAAAATTTTATGAGGAGCATGAACAATATCTGCACAATGGAAATGACTTTTTTTTGGACAAAAATAGCACAAACCAACATGAAGTGGAAGAATGACCAGACAACTACTTGAGATGTGTAAAACCTTGGAAATCACAAACATCTAATTCAAGGAGTTTTCTTTCTGTGTGAAATTGTGTTCACACACAGTAAGCAAAACGCTCTCTGCTGACCAAAAGCGTTCAGTACAACTTCACCATCATCCCAAACAGGCTAAATGAGCACCATCTAGGGAAGAGGAGAGGAACTAGCACTGTCTGAATTGTATTAAAAGGAGGGGACTGAGTAGGCCTATTTCCAGTAAACAAATTTGGGTAGTAACGAATGGATTTGTAGTAATGGATTTGTACTTCTGAGTGTTTTCAAAACAATGCTACTTTTACTTCTATTATGCAAGTGACCAAATCTGTCCTGCGATGTGACTGGTTACCACCGTCACTCTGGAGGTTTATTTTAGTTCAAAAGTGCACCAAAAACGAACATACTTTCTATGCTAAAACATTTCTATGCTGAATGCTTTATAACATTCCATTGTGGTTCTGTAAGTTACATATTTTTGAGCTGTTTCTTTTGTACTCCTACTCAAATTGTTTTGGGAAACATATTTTCACTCGACTCATAAAAAGTATGGCTTAGGTAGCACAGAAGAAAAGTACAAATCAATATTATAATTATAAGAAGTACTATAATGGAACAACTATCTGCTTAGTAATGGAATGAATAAATAAAATCAATTAAACACTTTAAAAATCATTTCATGTTATTGCTGCATATAATTAATAGATTATACAGAAGGTGTTTTTAAACTTTGTTATTGTACCTTATGTCAATTTTATCACATGAGGAAATACATAAAGCATTTGAGATAAGACAGTGAGATGAATATGGAGAAAAAAATATTATTTTGGTTCAGTTACTGTGGATCAACAGAGTAATGTAAATACTACTGAATGCAGAGGCTAATGATTCCCCTCATGAAATTTTTCACCTCCCAGAAAATGCTGCTATGTGTCATCGCCTGTATGGAAATCTGATATATGGCAATATATGGATTTTAAATATATGACATATAGTAGCATATAACATAATTTCCATTTATCCAACTCCAATATGTCACATGTAGACCTGTATGCCAACTTATTTGAAAATATGGGGAATATATTTCAGCCGTATCACCATAAATAAACATATATGTGTAACAAATATCAATTAACATTTAACAATATATGCCAGAAAACACTCATATATGGATGCCATATGTTACTCATATATGCCAGTATGATGTTATAGAATATAAGTTTTTATGCATCTTCTTTGTTTCTTTCACAAACGTTGGAATGAAGTGAAAATTAGTATAATAGCTACATAATTACACTCTAAAACATGCACATTGTAAGCCATGGATGTATGTATCAGACATATGTGTAATATATCGTCACTGTCCAATGAAAAACAAGTATCTCCAAAACAGTAACTTTACAGGAGAGGGCAAAAACGTTCTTTACTTGCAATTTAAGTTAACAGAAAAAGTTTTTATTCTAAGCAATTTTGGAGCATTTCTGTTGGTCCAATCATCATGAAATTTTCACACAATGTAAAGGATGGCTGCTGAGCTTAAATGACGCAGAAAAGCAAAAATCGCAAAAAATGGAGATACGTTTTTCATTGGACAGCGACGATATATATATATATATATATATATATATATATATATATATATATATATATATATAATATATATATATATATATAAATTATGAATATATTTATATTATATTTAATAATAAATAAACATTAAACATTACACATGAACACACTTACCTCTCGTTTTCTATCTTTAAGAAAAGGTAAGTATTTACAGTGCATTAGTTTGAATCCACAGCAACTTCCGTCCTTCTCCGGCAGGTGGCGATATTTACCACATGGAGAACAGTTTACGTCAAGTCGAGGACAGCAAAGGAAAGCTGACATCCTTCCACTCACCCACTGTATCCAAGTAAGATGATTCACTCTGCTATGTATTTTTATTTGTGTTATTTCTGTTGCCTCATATTTATTAGTAGGGTATAAATCCACACATATGCGCTCGATCAGCTCCAACATCCTAAGACTGGAAGCTTTTTCAACCGTCATGTTAACCGAGCTGATTTAGCCTATGACAGAAAATTATAAATGAACACGCTTAAGTTAAAGTCTGTGCTGGCAGGCGAGCGATACCAGATTCATTATACGGTGATACAAAAATATGGCCAGGATTTCTCCATCACACTCATCACTGAGGGGACTGAGTGACCCACACTGACTGACTGAGAGGTGCTGTTTTCCAGCAGGGCCAGCCATGGCAGGGCATGACGCAGGAAGTCAGCACCAGTTCACAGGGGTTGCCAAATATTTCAATTCATACACCATCACAGGGAGGAGGAACGTGAGTAGAACATACTGATCTATTCTTGTTCAGGTTTCTAAAAGCTGTTACCCTTATGCTATAGTGACCAAGGGCTTCTAGCGCCCCCCCCCCCGGCATTGGGCTGTGAGAACTCTGTTCTCTGGAGGGATGGAGTTCAGTCGAATAGCTTTGGGATGAGGTGGAGTGGCAGCTGTGATCCAGAATGAATCAACCAACATCAGTATCTGACCTCACCATTGCTCTTTTGGCTGAATGTAATCAAATGCTTACAACAATGTTCCAACATCTAGTGTAAAGCCTTCCCAAAAGAGAAGAGGCTGTTACTGCAGCAAATGGGGACGATCTCCCAATTAATACCCTTGATTTTGGAATAAATGGTGGATAAGCAGGTATCTGCAAACTTATAGTCTATGTATTGTCGCTGTCCTAACAAAAGCATCTCCAAAATGGTACTTTTATAAGAGAAGGCAAAAACTTTCATAACTTTTAGTGTAAGTTTTTATTCCTATTTTATTGGAATAGGATATATAGAGTATAGGATATTTTATTAGAATACTTTATTTCTGGTCATTTTTACTGGTCCATGAATTTCTACTTTGAACATTCATCATGAAATGTCCCCACACTGTAACCTTCTGATCAAATGTTGTAGAAAAATAAAAATAAACAAAATAGACATACATGGTTTTGATATGACAGTGATGATATGTGATATGTTAAATGTTTTTCTAGTGTGTGCTGGCCACCTACGCAGGCATTGCTATAATCTTCCTGTATTTCAAATTGAAACCCAAGAAGAAGCCTGTTACAGCAAAGTGATGACAACTGTAAGTAACTTTGTGCTTTGTAAGTAACTCTGAAGTCTCAGTGCCACTGCCAAGATTACACATCTTCAGAATAATTAGCTTAAATGTCCTTTATATTTTCATTGTGTGACATTTTCAGTTGCATTGTACAGACAGTAATTTCTATGGCACTGTACTATTCTGATACTGGATTTTAAATGACTTCTGATTTGAGTTGCTTGTAGATTTGCATTTTATAAGTGTAGATAAACAGCACAATCTCTTGGTAAACCACATACGCATTTTTTTTTCATTTATTTAACTCATTAATGCACACCAGAATTGCTTGTGAGTTAATTGTGTTTTGTGTCTATCTGTTTATAGGCTCTCTGTGGCCAGCTCCAGTGCAGTGCATACTGGCTGCATTTCAAGTTCCATATGCTTCATCTGCTTTTGCCAGTGCTGTGTCCAGTTCATTATCATGATAGCCACAGCAGTGAACACATGTAGAGCATGAAACAAAAGTGACTCATTTCAACTGATTAAATTCTATCAACAGCTGCAAATTTTAATAATAATGCCAAAATGTTTGTGAGGCATATAATACTTTGAAGGCAATGGCATAATTTGTAATTCTAAGGCAGTATAGAAATGATTCGCTGAAGTGTGTCTCTACAGGTCTGTCACACAAACAGTTAGAAATGTCCAGAGAAAGCCTGCGTTGAAACTCGCAGCAGTGGAGAAAAATCATTCAGGAAATTAATCATCTTTTAGGCTACTTTTTTAAGCTTTCTGTGCATATTGCTTGCTGCTCCCAAGTGCAGAGGAACACTTTCATTTTCAACAAGATGTGGTGTATATTGTGTAGCCCCAACAGCAATTCAAAAAGGACTGAAAGTAAGCAGTCCAAACCAGTTATGAATGTTGTAGCCCAAGAAAACGTTGCTTCCAATATTTTAGTCTATACTTTAATGAATACAGCATAAATATCACAATAGCTGATTTGTTTCTGATGATTAACATTGCTTTGTAACGTTGCATACTAGCTGATATAATACCACAATGTGGAATTTCATTTCACAAGACCAGATTCACTTCAAGTTCACAACAAATAATAAATAAACTAATGATGACCTTCATGCTTGTCGTTTTGATCTATGACATTTAATTTTGTTGCTGTTTTTGTTTGTCACATGTAAATATCTGTCTCAAAATATTCATTTGATTATGTTAAGCATTTTTTTAAAATAAATTTTACAAACATACATTTTACTTTTTGAGCACAATGGAAAACATGATTAGCTAATTAAGCATACTAATCATACCAGCCAGGAGAAAAAAATGTTCACACAGGCATGAAATTGCATTCACCTTGTGTGACCTAATTACAGTCACCAGCACCATCTCACCAGATGCCACTTTTTAGGCTGTTTTTATGTCAAGCATGGAGGGCAGTGTTTTCATTTAACGCTTCACGTCTCTTTTAGTGACCTCATTGGCCAGTGTGTATTTATCTATTAACCAAACCAGTCATTTGAGTAGACTTAGGTTATTCTTGATTGTCCTAGCAATTTATTGGCACAGTGTGATGAGCTTTTATAAGTTCAACCAGAAAATGAGATTTTCTGTTGACCCCATGCTGTGTATGTTGTGTTTTCTCTGCTCACATGTGCCTGAATCAGTTTATTAAGAGCTTAATAGTTAACTGATGAGGCATAGTGATACAGCCCAAAAAAAGTAGTCCTCAGGAGTGGTAGTGGGAACTGATGATTTCTATATTACAAATACAGTGTGTAAGACTGAATTTATGTTAAGTTTCAAAATGATTCTGTTTCATACAGACGATAAAAAAGCTCAGCTTATATCAAAGCTCCAGACTGACTATGTGTCATCTATAAAAACAGAAATCTGTCCGTATTTCAGAAGACCATGATTAGAACAGGAGGCGATCTGTAAAACCGTATTGCCTTGTATAGTGTAGTGAAAAGTGTATAGTGGTTCTTTAGGTGTAGTACTGTTGTGCCTGCTCTACAAAATAGACATTAAAGGGAAATTCTACCAATTTTAAAATTTCTGCATAATGCAATCATTGTGATGTAAACATAGTCATTCAGAGCAGTTTGATGTGAGATGGTTAATTGTAGAATTTTTTTTTATTTTTTTTTCAGTGGTGGTGATGGGAACCAGGGGTTGCAGTGTCTGTAAACACAAATATAGCCCTGGGAGAGTGAATGTAGTGTATCTTTAAAACTAATTTTAGAACACTAGGACATTAAGAACCATGTTGTACCTTTGACCTTACATTTACATCTTCTGGATCTTGGAAACTAAAATTTACCTGGACACTACGCTTTCCCTGAAAATGCATTAAAGTTTGATGCTTATCATTCCTCCATGACGTCTACTAGTGAAAATCAGATTTGCTAAATCCTGCCTAAGCACATTACACAGATAACAGACATTCTCACTTTCCTTTTTTAAAGGAATTAAATCCTTGTTCACACTAACACTAATCTGCACACACAGACCCTTCTCTGCTTATGACATATGGCTGGAGAGGGTAGCCTCTAGCTCCAGACAAGCCCATCATGTGACTGAGGTAAAAACAAGGCCGTTCAACATGTCTGGGCCAGGCTTTTTAGACAAGACATGGAGCAGCTGGCCAACCATGCCAACCTGCAATCAATGAATCAAACTGGTAGATGGACTTTATATGCCTAATTGAACAGCACAATTACTTGTTCGGTGCAAAACGACCAGACAGCATGAGCTCATGTGGCCTGACTTGTGAACAGTGGCTCATCTGGGACATACATTATTTAAAGAAGTGGGAGATATTTGATTTATATGTCTGCGTTTAGGCTACAGTAATGCCATTAAACATTAAAGAATCTATTTTTAATAGACCAGGTAAATTTAGATTTATAAAAAAATAAGCATCAACATGATCTTTTGAAATCTATTTAAAGTTTATTGGAATGTTATGCACATACATATAATCATATGCAAATGTTTAGATGCCCCAGTGAAATAAAAAATGTTTTCTTGATTTTCTTAGTGAAACTAAGTACACATCCTGTATGGAGAACAAACCTCTGAATATTGTGCAATTACTGTTATTTGCTGAATTTAACATATTGGTAAAAAAAACATAAAATGTGGCCTGTGCAAAAATCACAGCACATTTTTTATTTTTTTATATGTTGAACTGAGCAGATAAATCGAAATTGTGCAGTAAAACTTGCACAAAAATGTCATATTTAAGTTTGTTCCCTGTAGACGATGTGTTAACTTATTGTCACTTAGAAAATCAATAAAATGTCTTTTAACCAGAAGTGTGTAAAACTTTGTATATGACTGCACATTATTCCTATATGATGTACAATGCATAATGTACAATGAACTGATATTTAAAATGATGTATAATTGTGAACGTAGATAGACAGATAGATAGATGGATGGATAGATAGATAGAGAGAGCACTGCACCCTATGTGGGCTGGGGAGGGGTAAAACAATAAATTGGGGTTGATGACCTGGCCTGAATCAAATCCTTGCTGTCTGCATTTACTCTTAACAGATGGAAAGAGACATCTAGCCAAACACTCCTGTCTGCTTTAGTTCCTCCGAGGCACCCAGATCAATTATTTATTTCCCATGTAGTGTAGCTCCCTGTATGTGACAGCCACTAATGCAAGCCTCATACTGTGCCTCATTTAGATAGACAAACCAGAAAACAAAACATGCATTCATCTGTCACCTGACGTATGAGCACATGAGACAGTAAGACTGTTAAATGTATCTCAGTATAAAAAGAAAACCACTGGAAAAACTTAACATCAATAAGTCATAGATTAGATCACATTATCAACGCTGGGTCAACAGCATTGCTATTATTATTATTTTATTACTATTAAATCATTGCATCAGCAGTGTATTTACATGTCATGAGTAGGAACATCAAATTAATTATCGAGTCCTGCTTTTCATCAGTCCGGCATAATTTTGGTGTTCAATTACAAATGACATAATTATGAGGTACTGAGAGGCCTATTTGCTTTTTGAGTCTACTGAGACTGGCTGAATATGAACACGTTATCTTGGAAGAAAAGGAAATAATATTCCATAGATGTTCAAGATGCTCATGGATTTAATCAAGTAGTCTCCTCTGTCATTGACCCCCAGTGTGTTAAAGTGCCTAGGCCAGATGGTAAGTTTTGTGCATTTGTAACGCATGGCTTTCAGTGGATTCTAAGGCTGATAGCCCTGCCAAAGTTAATTGGAATGTCATTAAAGTTTGAGTGGGTGGAGTAGGAGGGGTAGGGTGAGGGTGGGCTGTGTGTTTTTTGCTGTCGATTAGGGCCGAGTCTGTATGTATGTGTGTGTGTGTGTGTTTCAGGGGTAATAATGTTCAGATGGGGCAATAGGATGGGGCTCCACCTGCTGCCACCTGTCAGTACACCAGTCCTATATAAGCATCCCCTTTACTCCTCATGGCCAAACAGATTTGAGCTTGCTGCTAATACATCAGTCTGGACTTGTGTAGTAGAACAGTCCATACCAGCCCCACTGGAAGGACACTGTTTGTTCATCCCTTAGGAAACCTCTCTTAACTAAACGCTTTACATCTCCATCCTTGAAGGACAGTGGCATCACTTGTGGAAGGATGAAGCCTCGCAGACCAAGCTGTGCAGATTCAGGCTCTGAGTCTGACTCCAGAGAGCTGGAGAAATTTGAAAGTGCGGCACGGAGGAGGATGGCAGCCAATGCTCGAGAGAGGAAGAGGATGCAGGGCTTGAACACGGCCTTCGACAGACTCCGCAAAGTGGTTCCTCAGTGGGGTCAGGACAAGAAATTGTCAAAGTACGAGACCCTACAGATGGCTCTGAGCTACATCATGGCCCTCAACCGGATCCTAACCGACTCCAGCACGCACAGCACCCCTCACAGGCAGTGGCTGGACCTGCAGTTTGACAGCATGCAGTCGGAGAGCTACCCTTGCATTGTGAGATACAGCTCACCCATTGAAACAGAAGACATTCACTCCTCCTTCTCCTATCATTATGAGGGCTTTCAAGTCCCTACTTAGACTGAGATACGATGGATTGTATCTTTTATTGTGAAGATACAGGAGTGAGTAAATACATTTGTATTAAAGTTCTGTATTATGTATTATCCTACATTTTACATTGGTCAGATGAACTTTGGATTACCTTGGAATATTTCTGACAATTTGGTTTCAAAAAAGTGCATTTATAGTGCCTATAGTATTTATAGTATTTATTTTTATAATTTATTTTTGTAATCAAAAGAAATTTTATTATGGTCAGTATTTTCATGAAGTAATGAGAATTGTTGGTGGATCTGGTTCTCTTAGCCATGTTCTCAAACCTTGTACTACTTTGTATCATATACATTTTTGAAGCCCTGAAGTGCAGAGTCTGTATAAAAGCTTAGTCAAAGCTAATGTACCATAAAAGCTGTTATCTGAAAATTGTTTTGGCATCTTAATTTTTTGTTTGTTTATATGTTGTTTTTTTTTTGTTATTATTGAATTGGTATTTAAATCTGACATATCCAGCACAAGATGGATCTTTAAAGAAATATTTGCAAACTATTTGCGCTCTGTCTCTGGACACATTTCTTGTGTATTATGTATAGTTTCTAGTCCTACTAGTGCTTGAGTACCATAATAAACTTGAAAGATTCACTTTCTTGTGTAATTTTTTGCTTTGGTTATATTAAACAACACCATCAAAAAGTAAGCAAATAAAAAAATACAAAGAAACCAAACCAAAAAAGACAACAACTAGATACCATAAATGCATGATTCTTATTTATTTGTTATCTAAAATTTACAGCAAATGCCAGATGTTATGTAGAAGCAAAAGAAAAGTTATTAATTACAAACAATCAATGTATTTAATGTCAATGTATATGTCTTCATAAACATTTTAGATATGATTAGAATAAAACAACAACAACAATAACAACAACAACATTGCAATGTCACTTTTCTACATTGTGGCAGTAAATCTAACTGTTGGCTGTGTGTGTCTGCTCTAATGCCCACACTGCCCAGATAAAAGCGTGGTCATTTCAGCAGAGCCCAGTGTGTCCTTAGATAAGACCGTTCTAAGCAAACATGTCTCTGCGGTTTCCTCAGGGAAATGCTAAATCATGTTTAAAGGACTGCAAGTGACGTCACATGTGAAGCGCCTGTTTACATGCTGAAATCTGTTTTGTAACTGGGTGCAAATGAGAGGCTTAAGTATTTAGGATGTTTTTTATACATATATAAAACTCTTGTTTTTATATATTAAAATTTTTATATATAAAAAACTACTCAATGTACTAAAATTATCCAATATTACATTTATTTGATGATCATTGACATTTTCCATTTACCCAGTAAAAGCTATGCTGTTCCCATTTACCAGGACTGGGTCTAGCAAGGTCTCAAAAAAAATAAAAAAACAATCAAGAAAACAAAACAAAACACAAACATGATAGTTGACTTTAATGAATTAAATGGATTGAACTGAAATGTGCCACAGCTTCTGATATGCCAGACTTTCCAACCGCTCTTGATCAGGAAAAGAAAATTAAACTCTTTGTTGTGCACTGACTGTGGGTAATGTGACTATTGTGCAGCAGCGAGGCGTGAGGAGCCTGCACTCAGGTCAAGGCGTGTACACAAAGCCACAGAAAGCAAATACACCCCTATTAATACATGTAGTTTCAACTGTCATAATCCCACTCATGCCATCTTTATAGCATTTAACATTGCAAAATAATAGTAATCACCATCAATAAGCTCTTTAATCTTTGAAAATGTTTCTAAACTATTATTGCAGGCTGACCCCATAATACTGTGGATCGTATTTCCCCCAAATTCATTAATTTCCATTAAAAATATTTGATGTGTGTTCCAAAAGGTTACAATTTTTAACAGTCCATAACTCAATTTTTTTCTTCAGCCTTTTTTTAATCAATATTTTGAATTTAGAGCTACATGAAAAGCATACATATGTATTACATCATTTGTTTCTTTTATGATCAAGAGGACTTTTATGATTCAACTGTGATATTGTATTGCTTTTTATACAGATGGTCTCAGTGAAGCTTGTGCTGTGTAGATTGTTTGCACACAGTGCTGTGCAGCTCTAATGTATTCTCAGTGCTTTCTAACAGGTGGCCGTCCATACATTAATGCGTGTCATATGAACATCTATATGTTCATTAGCATAGGCCATATAGTGAACACATAAATGTTTAGTAGATTACCATAAAGGCAGCCTTGCAGTTGTTAGTGAGGCACATGCACTCATAATCAGTTGCCAACTGACATATTGCTTGTATGTACTCTATTCATCCCCAATCTATTGTTTTGGCATTGTTAACAAATGAGTAATGAGTCCATGTTTAACTATGACAGTGCCATAAGTATGGCACTAATTAAGTAGTCAATTGATAATTGCTTGCAAAGATACATAAGGTGTTCTTACATCTGTAATTAATTTACTGTATTTCAGCATGTATGGTAAATACTGTATACTATAAATTTAAGATGTACTATTCTGTATGTTCTAAAAACATATTTGCCACATTTGTCGTCAGGTCTTTCTATTTGAATAGAATATTTGATTGTAATTTATGTAATCAAAGACATGAAGGTAGTTTTTTTATATTATTTATTTTTTCCTTAACAGATCAACTTAGTAATTAAGGTCAGTCAAGCCCTTTATTACTGAAGCAAGTAAAGTTCAGGACTGAAAAATCACTGATCAGTCAAATTACTTTATATGTTAGCACTTCCTTTGAAATAAATACAGTTAAATTTGAATGTGTCTGGTTTAATAAATACTAATTTAAACTATTTCATAAACCTCATTCTAGTTTATATACAGTACTGTGCAAAAGTCAGACACTGACTCAAAGAACCCTTTGCATCATTAAAGCGTTCTTTGCATCGTAAAATGGTTCTTCAGGTTTTATTCTGAAGAGAATGCAAAGGACCCTTTAATCATGCAAAAGAGTTCTTTGAGTGTTCACAATCCTATGTAGAACCATTTTCTTTACTAAAGAACCCTTGAATAACCATCATTTTTAAGAGTGTACAGTAGATAACACCAGTGCCCTACACACAGGAGTCCAGTGTTCAGTTCCTGACCCCAAACACCACCACCATACCAGTAAGAGCTCTTGGGTAAGAGTTCTACATATGGTCTAAATAGAACGATTGCCTTTACTAAAGAACTCTTGAAGGACCATCTTGTTCAAGTGTATAACACTACAGTCCACTGCTTCTGTATTACGATTAAACTGGATCAGAGCATCTACTGCATGCCATAATATAAATTTGTTAAATATATATCCCATTGTAACAATTTCAAATATAACACATTTTTGAAAAGAATAACAGTTGAGATATAATGCTAAACACATTTTTATTCCTCTAATATAATAAAAGTGACATTTTTAACAACATAACACTTTTGTTTCTTGTAGTAGTAAAGCTCTTTCCCAGCAATGTATACCTTGAAAGAAAATAACATTCTTGAAAGTGGTCTATGATGTATTTTGGAACAAAACGCTTCATGTGTAACATGTATGCTTTTCATGTATAGCTAAAATTCAATACATGCATTTTCTGTATTTACTAGTTTTCCTGCTTTTACAGCATCTCTGTCACAGTTTCTTCAATGGTAGGACAGGTTTTTATGGGCTGTGTGAACAAAAGAGTGCTCCCTCCCTCTTCAAAAACCAGTGCTATATTCTCTGTGACTGCTGTCTAAGAGGAAGGTATAAAAGCAGGTGGTACCAAACAGCAGTCAGAAGGCTTGTTTCAGTGTTCTATGAAAGCCACTGAGCTACACACAGGACCTCCGCGACCGACAGCATGCAAAAACTCAACAACCGGGCCGAGAGCCACCTGAGCAGTCAGGTGGAGTGTGAACTGGAGAACCTGGGGAAAAGAGCTTGGGTGAATCAGGCCTACTGTGGCACTCCTCCACCGGTGCAGCGCTCTATCAGCACTGTGTATAACCCGCAGCCCCTCTTCCACAGTCCCCTGGACAGCATGGATAAACTAAGTGCACCCAACCCGTACCCAGCCGAGGACAGCGTGATGAACCAGTACTCTGAGAAGAAAAGCTCTGGATGCTGCTCCTCTATCTTACGAGGTATCAAAGGTAACATTGTGCGTTCAATCTGCACAATTTTGCAAACCAGTTTATACAGTAGATCTCTCACAGTGTATATGCCATAAAACCCTCCCTATTCTTACAGTTTAATTATTTTTTATTTGTAAAATTAAAACAAGTGGAGAAATGATTATGGAAGTGTGATACAACATTTATGTTTACTAGGATTTGAATTTGAATTTATTGTTGTGTGTACAGTCTTGTTTATAGAAAGAAAAAATCTTTACATTTTTACCATATGTTTGTAATTTGACACTGGAAAAAGAAATGCAGTTTTAACCCTGTTGATGTATGTAACCTTAATGCAATAATAACTAATTACTAATAAAAACTAATTTAATGTGTAATTATGCAGCTACATTAAACAGTATAGTAAAAACAATAATACATATCTAAGGGTTAATCCACATTTTTGTTTTGCTTAAAAAAGTTGATTCTGATTCAATAGGACTGTGGGGAACTACACTGACGGAAGATACGACAGAGAATCGTGAACTCTTTGTAAGAACCACCCTCAGGGAGTTACTTGTCTACATTGTTTTTCTAGTGGACATATGTCTGTGTAAGTATGAAGGTTCCTAATGTACTATAATAATTTACTTGTATATGTTTCAGCACAGATGACTACAACGCTGGAAAAACACCAGTAGAAATTTAGAAATATACAGTACTGAAAAACTGTTTTAGAAGATTCATTAATTGGGTCAGGGATATATTTCAAAATATATGGTCATATCCATACATATATATATATATATATATATATATATATATATATATATATATATATATATAATATTGGACATATATGCATAAAATATCAATCGCATGTATGATATATTTCTCATACGAAGACAGAAAGATTTTAAAGCAAAAAATCAAAATGAGATACAAAAAATGTACATAACATGAAGCTAGCATATATGAGTAATATATTCCAGCCATACATTAATAATGTTTTCTATCACATCGCTGCTGTTGGAAGAAAACCTCGTATCTCCAAAATGATAACTTTACAGGAGAAGGAAAAAACCTTGTAAGTCAAAGGAACCAGACTTTTTTCCAGGTAATTTTGGGTCATTTCTTTTGGTCCATTCTTCATGAAATTTACATAGAATGTAATGGGTAACAGGTATTTTAAAATTATGTCAAAATCTGAAAAACGTCAAAAATGGAGATACAAGGTTTTCTTCAGACAACAGTGATATATTTTTAAATAGACATGTTATACATACATGTTTGTAACTGTTGAAACATGGCTGAAATAAATGTCCCATATTTGTATAAATGTCCCAAATGTCACATTTACATCCATAAATGACAAAATCTAAGTTGAATGTAAGAGATGTTCATATATGCAAATGTATGTCATATTTCAAATCCATATATTGCCATATATCAGATTTCCATATGGGGCTCTTATTTGTGGATGAGAATGATGAATGAAGAATGAGTGAACATTAGAAGAGCACAGTGTCAAAAACATCCTAACCCAATGGGTTATACTACCACTAGATTCTATTATCTTCAGTGATCTGCCTCAGCCTAAGTGCCTATTATGAAACCCTGACCCCTCCCCTGTGATATACAGAGTATTGTGCAGAGGAACATCAATACTGAAAGCAACACAAGCTGCACTCTGCTGTCTTTTACTGATAAGAGCCCAAGCCGGGCCATTTAGGCTTTGTATGTGTTGGAGGTGCATTGTTTAGGGGAGCTATTTGTGTTCTCCAGTGTTCTCTTTCCTCAAACAAATCACTCTCTCTTAATTGAAGCATTTGGCTTTTATGATGTGTCCATTACAAATGAATGAATCTTGCATGAAAAGCATGTCTCTGGTGGCTCTTGTCTGTGTTCAGGTGAACAGAACAGATAACCAGCATGAGCTCTGATAGGAATCTAACTGTGCTATCATTACTATGATTAGTAATCATCTCGTTGCCTTTCAGTGACCTATGGGATGACCAGCTCCACCACCTATTACTACACTAAAGTTATGACTGATCTGTTTGTGAATTCACCAAGTGACAGTGGGGTCACATTCCTGTCCATTTCCAACATGGACGATTTTTGGACTGTGAGTAGTTCCTTTCATTTCTAGATAGAATAACCTCAAGTTCTCAAGATACCATTTTTTTTTTGCCAGCCAAATGTCGAAACTCCTAATGTTTTCTGAAATTCTGCAAAAAAAGGAATGCACCAAATTTAGATGGTTCAAATATACAAATAATTTCCACATATAAATAAAATTTCATTGTTGACACCTGATTTTTATTTTTCTATCATTTGACCACATTGGCTGCTCTTCACATTGTGTGGAAATTTCATTATGAATGGACCAATAGAAATGCTCTAAAATTACTTAAAATAAGACCTCTTTGCATTAACCTACATTAAAAGTACATTTTTGCCTTCTACTGTAAAGCTACCATTTTGAAGACACGCCTTTTTGTAGACAGTGATGATATATTGCATCAGCACAATTACTGCCAAAAGTATGTACAATGAAGGACAAAAATATGTTGCTGTAACATATTGTATATTCCTGGAGATCTGTCTTTCTATGAAGTCCAATGATTGGCTCCAGCCAATGATCTTCAGGATTGTAGGTAAGGAAAGTAAATCAGTAGATCTCCAGGAGGGGTTGGTGATCACTGATATACAGCATTTAGATTATAGTGAAGGTGGACATTGTCAGGTCATGATAAGTTGTGTCATAGGTGTAAGCAGAATGAATGATGGTCAGTGATCACTTGTTTGGCCTACAATACCTGCTAAACATACAGTGAAGTCACAATGAATGAATTAGTACTCCTCTTTCTTTATCCTTTTAGTATACGCAAGGTCCATTGCTAGATGGCCTCTACTGGACCAGTTGGTACAATAACCAGTCTCTTGAGACTGGGACACACTCCTTCATCTACTATGAGAACATGCTCCTGGGTGTTCCCCGCATCCGTCAACTGAAAGTGAAGAACAAGTCTTGCAAGGTGCACAGTGACTTTGAGGAGGAAATCACTGACTGTTTTGATGTGTACAGTGACATAAAAGAAGATGACAGCTCGTTTGGACTCATCAATGGAACAGCGTGAGTGATGCCTCGTACTGTCACTATCACTGTCAGCTAGCTTGATTGTCAGGGGTTAAATCCTATTTATCAGTAAACATATCAAGTATGACATCCATTCTATAACACTTATGTACAAGTCTCTCCTGCTGGTTAGAAGAAGGCCATAGTGGATGTAGTCTGAAAAGGTCATTTATTCAACTATATCTGCATATGAATCAGAAACAAAAATAATAAGAATCAGGGCTGGTATTCACAAAACAGCACCTATAAAACAAGAACTGGGGAGGGGAGTGGTGGTGGAAAGGCCAGAAGTGCTGGGATGAAAAAAAAAATCACATATACGAATAAAATAAAAATAATATTTACAAATGTATATATAAAATTATTTAATCTTGTGCAACCTCATGGTTTTTAGACAATTAGTAGGCATCTAGGAAGCTATAAAGGACATATGGTTTGGCTGATCAATACTTCATTATGATAAACTATACTAATGATGGAATTTAAAAAATCCATATAATGGATGGCTATGAGCGTCCAGGACACATCTGGAACCAAACTATGTTTTTCAAACTAGCACACATGATATCAACTGCTACTACAAAAAAGAAATTCTAGTTACTGTATTTATGTTTGCATTTATTCTAATGGTAAATAGTGGTTGTAGAAACAAAAAGCACACTTAATGCCAAAATAAAAGGTTTTAAACGATGTGCTTAGCTGCCTGACATATAAGTCATTTAGGACCATTCATCATGAAATTTTGACACAATGCAAACAGCAGCTGGTATTTACAAAATGTGTCAAAAATTAAAATGATGAAAATGAACATACCATGTATGGCCAAAATTAGGTGGACATTTCTCCTAATTATTGAGTTCAGGTGTTTCAGCCACACCATTTGCAAACAGGTGTATAAAATCAAGCACATAGCATTGTAGTAGTAAAGTAGACAAACACTGGCAGTAGAATGTGTCATACAACAGAGCTCAGTGACTTTAAACATGGCACTGTCATAGGATACCGCCTTTGCCACAAGTCAGTTTGTGAAATTTCGGCCCTGCTTGGTCTGCCTTGGTCAAATGTAAGTGCTATTATTGTGAAATGGAAGTAACAACAGCTTAGCTACACAGTGATAGATCACATAAACTCACAGAGCATACAGTGCTGAAGCACGTAGCACCTACAAATTGCCAGTCCTTTGTCGTATCTATCACTAGAGAGCTCTAAACTGCCTTTGAAAGCAACATCAACTTAAGAACTATGTGTTTGGGAGCTTCACAAAATGGGTTTCCATGGCTGAGCAGCTGCACTCAAAGCTATCACTATACGCAATGCTAAGCATCAGCTGGAGTGGTATAGAACAGGCCACTACTGGACTCTGGAGCAGTTGAAACATGTTTTATGAAGTGATGAATCATGCTTTACTATGTGGCAATCTGATTGATGAATCTAAGCATGGTGGATGCCAGGAGAACGCTACCTACTGGGATGCATAGTGCAGTAAAGTTTGTTGGAGGAGGAATAGTGGTCTGGGGCTGTTTTTCAGGGCTTGGGCCCTAACCTCTTAGTTGTAGTGAAAGATAATGTATGCTATTATATACAAAGATACTTTAGACAATTATATGCTTCCAACTTCGTGGCAACAGTTTGTGGAAGGTGTAAGTCCATGAAGACACAGTTTGATGAGTTTGGAGTGGAGGAATAGTAGACTGCGATGAACACTTTTGGGATGAAATGAAACATCGATTACCTGACTTCACAAATGGTCTTTTGACTGAATGGGTAAAAATTCCCACAGACACATTCCAAAATCTTATGGAAAGTCTTCCCAGAACAGTGGAGGTTGTTATAACTGCAAAAGACAGGCAACTTCATGTGCCCATGGCTTTGGAATTTTGGAATGGAACGTCCAACAAACTCGGTGTGATGGTCAGGTGTCCACATACTTTTGGCCAAATAGTATACGTACATACAAAATGTTATGATCATCAGTATTTATATACACCATATAGGAGCACTTTGAAGTTGTAAAATTACAGACTGTAGTCCATCTGTCTGTAACTGTAGAACTACCCAGTTCACCTATATGGTTAATGGACCTGATAAAATCAGACAGGCAATTATTCAGTACCTAGTGATTAGATTTTTCACTACATCATGTGTCTAATATAAATCAGCCATTATGTTTGCTTTTACTCCTCTTCAGCTGGCAGTACCACACAGAAAAAGAGCTGAAAGGGTCAAGCCACTGGGGAATGCTGGCCACATACAGTGGAGGAGGCTACTACCAGGATCTGGCCATGACAAAGGAAGAAAGTGCTGCTTTACTGACCGATCTTAATAACAACCTGTGGCTGGACCATGGAACCAGGGCTGTTTTCATTGACTTTTCTACATACAATGCCAACATCAATCTCTTCTGTGTTATTAGGTAATAATATAATAGGATCTCTTAAATCTTAAATATCCTAATGCATTTGTATGATCATTCTACATTAGAACAAGTAAAACAATTAGCTTTCCCTGCTTTCAGATTAGTGGTTGAATTCCCAGCCACTGGTGGAGCAATTCCTTCATACCAGATAAGGACGGTGAAGCTGATTCGATATATTACCATGTGGGATTACTTCATCATTGGCTGTGAGATAGTATTCTGTGTGTTCATCCTTTACTACATTGTGGAGGAGATACTGGAACTCCGCATACACAAGTTCTCCTACTTTAAAAGCATCTGGAACATTCTGGATGTGGTGATCATACTGGTAAGGCTAGTCTAATATCTGCCCCTATATTTTCTTTTAAATTTAAGTTTAAAAAATGTATAGTGGAGTTACAATAATGGTGATGTCTGTTTCCCAGCTTGCTATCGTTGCTATTGTCTTCAATGTATTTCGGACCATCAAAGTGGACAAACTACTCGGAAAACTATTGCAAGAGCCGGACATCTATGCCGATTTTGAATTTCTTGCATTTTGGCAAACACAGTATAACAACATGAATGCTGTAAACTTGTTTTTTGCTTGGATTAAGGTAAGATATTTCTATAGTTCACTATTGCAAACAAGCATTTCATAATACCTACGCAAAATGGACAGCTGATTATAATCTATATAAAAAATGGACACTAATTATAATCTATTGGTGATCTTTATCTCTGTAGATATTCAAGTACATCAGTTTCAATAAGACGATGACTCAGCTGTCCTCCACTCTGGCCCGCTGTGCCACTGACATCCTGGGCTTTGCCATCATGTTCTTCATTGTGTTTTTTGCCTATGCTCAGTTGGGATATCTTCTTTTTGGAACTGAGGTTGAATCATTCAGCACATTTCACAAATGCATGTAAGAGGCTTTCTGATAGTGTTTGAAGTTGAAACTTGATACTACACTGATAGTAGATACAATATAATATAGTCATAATTCTTTTGCAACCATACTTAAATCTTTTTACATATTTTTGCTTGATCTGTTGCAGATTCACACAGTTTCGGATCATCCTTGGAGACTTTGACTATGATGCCATTGAACGGGCGAACAGAGTCCTTGGACCGATATATTTTTTCACATATGTGTTCTTTGTCTTCTTCGTGTTACTGGTGAGCCCAGTAAACCACAATCTAGATCAATGGTGTCCACTCATATTTGTAAAGGGCTGCAGGTTTTTAATCCAAACAAGCAGGAGCACACCTAATTCTGATAGTTTAATCAATTGTTCTGTCTTCAAACAACTAATGTGTGCTCCTGCTTTGTTGGAATGAAAACCTGCAGCCATACTGGCCCTTAGCAGATAAGATTGGACACCCCTTATCAACATTTAGTAATCCATTTAAGCAAACTATGACTTAATCCCAACTGATCTGGCATCTTTTATTGCACAGAATATGTTTCTGGCCATCATCAATGATACATACTCAGAAGTAAAGGAGGAGCTCGCATCCCAGAAAGATGAACTCCAGCTCACTGATCTTATTAAACAGGTGTGGCATAAAATAAGACTTCTTTGGTCTCACAATAAAACTTTTTAGTTAAGGGTCAGAGAAACCTAACTTTACTACTTAATGCTAGTAACATGTCCTGCTGTTTCTTTTCATTTCAGAGTTATGCCAAGACCTTCATGAAGCTGAAACTCAAAAAAGAAAAGATTTCTGACGTCCAGAAGGCCTTACGGTCAGGGTCAAAAGAGTTGGAATTCAAAGACTTCAGAGAAACTCTGAAAGAGTAAGTCATACTTCTATTTAGTAGGAGCATGCCCAGCAATGATAAGTGACCATGACTGCTGTTGTTTTTCCATTCAGAATGGGTCATGCTGATCATGAGATCTCAGCAGCCTTCTCCAAATTTGACCAGGATGGCAATCAGATTCTAGACGTGGAGGAGCAGGAAACTATGAAACGAGAACTGGAGGAGAAAAGGGTTTGAGATTCTTTCCCCACGTTTTTTGCTGTTTTTAATTAATAGTGTACTTGTGTGGCATAATCATTTTGATGGACAGTTTGAATTCACGTAAATTTCTGTATAAGTATTTTGTTTATTGTGTATGTTCAAAACATATTTCTGTGTCGCCTCTACTGATTGGATAAAGCAAAAAACTAAAAATAAGTATTTGTTTCATCAGGATGCTCTCAGTGCAGAGCTTCATAATCTTGGACTCAATTATGGAAAGAGTGGAAATTTAGCAGAAGACAAGGAGAAGACAAGCTCCATCTCAGTGACTCAGGAGCAGTTTCAGATGTAGGCATGCACACACACTGCACTCAGCAAATCAGTGCACCTACCTCCATGGTACTATCACCAAAGAAACTTGGGACCCAAAAATTATTTAGCCGGATAATCTTTTTTCATCATTTGGTTAACCTATCAACATTAACCCACATTTTCCAGGCAACGTGCATAGCTGCCCTCTAGCCTTTACAACTTTGGAACAGTTTATCTCACAGACATCACGCATGTATCACAGCAGTCAGCAGACCATGCACAATCTAGCCAGAACATTGAGGTGTGACAAAGCATCAGCGAGAAATCCAGCTTGAAAAACCACCTACTTGTGATCATTTTAAATATCTGTTTTCAGGCTTCACAACTCAAAAACAGTCAAACCTACAGACGTAATACACATATAACAGTCTGCAAGACTCACGTTCTCTAGAGTGGTTTCACTGAGCTACAGAGAAGTATCGGCAAGTAATTCGGCTCAAAAACCACTCAAAATCCGCTTTATATCCCGGTATGATGTCTCTGTTTGGACTCCTCATAATGCTATATATTGTATGTGTTTTGATCCAGCATGCTCTGTAGTGTCTGTAGTGAGTAATCAGAGCTCTACAGTCCTCAGAGCATTCAGAAAAACCATGAGGTGCTCTGTTTACACTGTATTTAGACTGACTGGAGCTCAAAATGCAGAGCACTTGGTATGAACACCTGGCTCTGTTGTCATAGATACCGATAGGGGAGGGGCTAATCAGGAGAGCGCATTAGATTTATTCAAACAATAGCACATGAACATATAATTAATTATATTCAGTTTTATCTTTCAAGTTCAATTGATTTCAAGTATTATAAACAGTTGACAGTAATTATTACAACTGATGGTTAAATGTCTGTGTCAATTTGAATAATAAAATTATGTACACACACTTTTTAAAAAAGTTTTTATCTTGCCCTGAACAAAATATTCCAAGGTCTGCCTTGCTAGATGTTTCAATGTTTTAGCATTCAGCATGGATAATTTTGATGTGACTTGTTCTATTATTTACTATTTTACTCAATAGTAAATAATAGAACAAGTCACATCAAAATTATTGCATTTTTTACTTCATAAACACTCTAAGAATTTCTGAAAATGTACTTCAGTTGACAACTATTTCCAAAGCTTGCATAGGAAAAAGTTAAAAGAAATAAGCAGGTGTGAAATAAATTATTGTTCAAAAAATGGCCAAATTCATATAGATATCAAAGTTTGCATTATGTTTGCATTGACATGTCAAATAATGACATATCTGAGTAGCCCAGGGTCTCTGGAAAATAACAACATATGGCATGTGTGACTGTCTCATGTAAATACTTTGTAATTGTAATTGACCAAAATACCAAAACCATTATGCAGAATTGTGGGATTGTAAGAGTTAATACATTAAGAAAAAAGAAAAGATGACACTTACGTCAATTAGGAGCCAACAGCGATTAGACTCAACAGTGTATTATATAAACAACTGATAAATTAATTTTGCATGCTTTCATTGTGTTCTTTCTATTGTAATGTAGTAGCACATTAGTTCACACTGCACCTGCTCTGATGGCCATTACTGCTCTCTTCTAGGTTGGTCAAACAGGTGGTTGAACTGGAATGTGCATTAGCCACCACAATGGCTAAGATTGACATGGTCATGGAGAAACTTGGGCTTCAGGACGCTGGTAAAACAAACAAAAAAGAGACCACAGGAAAACACCTGACTATCAGAAATGAGGTATCAGCTTTATACCGATCATGTTACTCTGCTTTCTTATATAAATAAATACAAGCAAATAATCCATTTCAAAAAGAGATTTCACAAACAAAATGTTACTATGTACAGTGAGGGGGAAACAGGTATGCAGACTTTTGTTTTTGTCATTTAATGTACTTCAAATATGAACAAAAAAGAATGATTTGTAAACATAAATATTTGTTTTAAACAAATGATAGGGAAAAACGCATTTGGACACCACAAATTAGTAACATTAGTCCTCAGCCATTGCTGGCAATTACAGCTTCAGGGCTTCTAGGGTAAAAAGTAATTCACGTATTGTAGAATTGTGGTTTACTTTTGGCCCATTTCTCTTGGAATACAATCTTCAATCCCCCAAGCTTACAGTGGTCTCTCTAATGGTCTTCAAAATCCTCCCTAAATTTTCAGTGCGATTCTAGTGAGGAGGCTGACTAGGCCACACAAGCACCTTCATCTTCTTTTTATAGAAACCAGACTTCAGTTATTTTGGGGGATTTTGGTCTTTCCAATGACATGTAAAGCTTCAGCACCATTTGAAAAGAAGCAGCCCCAAATTATGATGACCCTCCTCCTTAGCACTGTGGGTATGGTGTTCTTGGGATCATACACGTAACCCTTCTTTCTCCAAACATGATGAATTGAATTATTGCCAAAGAGTTCTAGTTTTCTTTCGTCTGACCAGAGAACATTGCTCCAAAAGAGTTCTAAATTCTCAAAGTGCTTGTGTGCAAATTTTAGATGTGTATCTTTGCACTCCTTTTTAGGAATTTTGTGTGGAATGTAGGAATTGAGATGATTACACTGCAGTTCATTGCTTATTGTTCTCAGGTCATCCTGCAACTCTTTTTGAGAGACTGCTGACTCATTTTCCTCATCATTAGTCTAAGAGCGCATTGTGAAATGTTGTGTGGCACACCTGCCTGGGAACGATTTATTATAATAATGATAATATCATGAACATGTTGTCCCTGAGAACTTTGAGATACTCTTGTATCTTCACCATGATTGCCATTGTTTTAAATGTATTTTAAAATACAATTTTCCCAGTATTAATGTATATACACTATTTGGCCAAACGTATGTGGACACCTATACATCACACCTATATGAGCTTGTTGGACATCCCTTTCCAAAATAATGGCCATTATTATGTAGTTGCCCCCACTTATCCCCCTGTACTGCAATGACAGCCTCTACTCTTTTGAGAAGGCTCTCCACAAGATTTTTGGAGTATGTCTGTGGGAATTTGTGCATATTCAGTCAAAACAGCCTTTGTGAGGTCGGGCACTGATGTTGGACAAGAAGACTCACAATCTCACAATCTACATTCCAATTCATCCCAGAGGTGTTCAGAAGGGTTGAGGTCAGAGCTCTGTGCAGGCCACTGGAGCTCCTCCACACAAAACTTATCCAACCATGTCTCCTTTTGCACATAAGGACAAGGAAAGGGCCTTCTCCACTACTGCCACGTAGTTAGAAGCATATAACTAAGATGTCTTTGCATGCTGTGGCATTAACATTACCCTCACTGGAACTAAGGAGCCGAGCCCAAACCCAAAAAAACTGCGCCAGACCATTATTCCTCCTCCTCCAAACTTTACCACTGGCACTCTACGTTCTGGTAGGTAGTGTTCTCCTGACATCCATCAAAGCCAGATTCATCCATTAGACTGCCAGATAATAAAGTGTGATTAGGAGGAGTGTCCGCATACCATAGAGAGAGTGTGTGTGTGTATATGTACATAAATATTGTTCATTTATGCTCATACTGAGAAGTACAAAGTTAACAGACATTATGTGTGTAAAAATTTGAAGCAGACATCAGCACTAGAAACATAATAAATAACAAAAACAAAAGTGCCTGGATAGTTATTTCCCCTCACTCCACAAAATGCCCTTGTAATATACTTACCACATAATACATCATATCTCTGCAGTCTTTAAACTGTGGTTTTGTTTGTTAATGCTCTCCCATTGCAGCAGGAGAGGCCTGCGTCTGGAGGGAATGTTCTGATAAACCTGGAGAGAGGTCTGACACAGGACTCAGCATCCTGGTCATCAGCTGCTCACATGGGGAATGCAGGAAGTGGTTTATATTCAGACATAGGCTGGCCCACTGTCACAGAAAACAGTACTTCTACACGTCACTGAAGCAGAAACATGGACGAAATGGCAACACATTTAATCTAGACAAATAAATCCTGTACATGACAAAAATTAAACCTGTAGAAACATTTATAACAGTATAGCATAGAAGAACATACTATGTATGATACACTGATAATGTATGTTATAGGAGAATAACATTATTATTGTAGAAGTAGCCATGGTTCCTTAAAAACACCAATCATGTTCTCTCAAGCATCACCTCACTGCCCCAGTGAGTACACAACCTGAGTAAGACTTTTGTTACAATGGTGTCTTTGCTTGAACAACGGTTGTTTCACCACAGATTTGAGAGAATAAGAGTACCTCATATAAGCATTTGGTAGATCCAGTTTATTTCCTACATTATGTATTTTATGGTTCTGTATACTTCTTGTATTGTGATACTACAGCACTCCACATTTATGTTTAACAAATGCTTATGTGCTGTTTGAAAGAGAGCCATTGCTTTAAGGCATAGAATCAATTTAAAATGTACACTTAGTTCTGTGCTGTTGTTAGCATATTTAACATTTAGTCATACTAGCAGTTTGTGTCAGGTGTATGCCTCTGATGCTAATGACACCTTTTGAGCTGAGGTGCCAGTGGTTGTTTCTCTTAATCTCTGAATAAAGAACTTGCATCATATTCAGACAGTACTGAATTTCCTTTTGTAACAAGCAGCCTATCTTTAACATCTTATGTACAATGTCCTGGTTTTGCACTGGAGTGTGATGAAACTGCTTTGTAACATTATCATGTGTCATGTTTTAGATAATATATTCCACAGGTTAAATGAAGCACAATTCCTAATGTAGAGGAGCCCAGAGCAAGTTAAAAAAAAAAAACTGGTACCCTAAATTCTTCTAAGAGCACATAAGGTTTTTCATCCTTTCCCTTAACAGCTCGAGCTATAGCAGATTTTGGAACATACTAGCACAAAAAACAAAAACAATTATTTCTAGTCCAATGATTCATTTATTGAGACTCATTTAGACTTAAAAGAAAATTATCAAACGCTAAATTGCATTCAAACATTTTACCTATTACATTCGATTCTTTAAGCAACCTCAACAATGTGATTTGAAACATGCATTTCAAATCCACAAAGTCCCCAGAAAAATACCCAAATCTCATTTTTCTCTGGCTACTAGAGAAAATGGCACGCGTATTTTCAAAACTGCAAATGGACAAAATCTACTGTGGGCTCTAAAATCAACAATACAACTCTCTACAAGGGTTTTAAATTGAAAGTTGCGTGACTGAAAATTAAGGCTTATTCGTAACACTGAATCAATTCAGCACGTCAGTCACACTTGTCCATG
The DNA here is from genome assembly GCF_904425465.1 of Colossoma macropomum. Lineage (NCBI taxonomy): Eukaryota > Metazoa > Chordata > Actinopteri > Characiformes > Serrasalmidae > Colossoma > Colossoma macropomum. The sequence goes on along the minus strand of NW_023494791.1, from coordinate 20,786,574 downwards.
AAGAGCAGTATTGGATCTGCTCAATCCAGTAATGAAGAATGCATATTCTGAAACCCTATTCCACACTGAGTTATCAAAGGTTATTTACATAATCAGCCATAGTGACCCTTTCTCTGTATTGAATGAGATATTTCACTGTGTCGGCAAATCATAGTAAAAAGAGAATATCATACACGCGGTATCAAACTCTAGAATTCTGAGAGAAATGAGGAGCTAATGTGGATTAAATATACACAACTGCACATAGAAATTCATTTACACTTAAACATTTACAAGACACAGGTCCTATGAACCCCAAAAAGTGCCTTTACTTACATGTGTTTACTGAATCAGAATGCTTGTTTCTCTTCTTTTAGTACAAAATTTGAAGTCCATAATGTGATGTACAAGCAAACACATGATCAGCTATTTGGAAAGGGAGAAAGGAAAGCACTTAAAAAGCATCAGTTTCAAAACATGTACAACTTTTTGCTATGTACCTGTGAACTTCCTGCAATTGGCATCAAGCAAATATATTCAATACGGATGGGGGTGGGGGAAATGCAGTTTATTTTCTCCGACTCCATTAAAACAAGAAAAAAATAAATTTCGCAAATAAATTCAGTTTCCTGCTGAAGGCATTCATCCCATGTGTGTCTAATCAAAATTTGCTTCTTTACACTTAAGCAAACCCTGATTTAAGTCAGTTCTGAACGTTCTCTGGGAAAAAGTCGATGTTCTCCTATTAGTCTCTTTATTCCCTCCCAGTGAGAAGGAGAGGGTTCCCACAAAGTGACTCAGACGTTGAAAAGTAAGGACCAGATCACTGTGTCTGGTAACCAGCCATGCCAAAGTTAGCCTGGTTCATCACTGGACCTGGCTGTGCCTGAGAGGGCTGAGTCCCAAAACCTCCCACCCAGGCAGGAGACTGTGACTGTCTGAGATGGAAAAAAGAGACAAAATGAGAGTCATTTTCAAACAACTTGGCAGAAAACTGTAGTTATAAAACACTTCTTGCTTTTAAAACACTTGGCAGACTCAGATGCTGCCAGAGTTGAGTGCTTGTTTGATTCACAAATTTATAATACAAAAACAAAAACACAAATCAAGTCTGTGTAATCAGTTTAGCCACTGATTAACAATACACTACAATAGACTTTCAAACTAATAAAGACAAGGTGCTCAACAGTCCTGTATGAAAAGCCAGTTTCTAAAAGTTACACACAGCTTTTACATTTTACATTATGAAAGCAACATGAATATTTTAGAATATTAAAATTCAAATTCGACACTTACTCCACTCCAAATCCCTGCTGATTCCATGTTTGTCCATACATTCCATAGGATGGTACTTGCCATCCATTCGTCATGTACTGACCATACTGCTGAGGATTTCCATACACCTGATTCCAGTGGCCCCACTGACCGTAATCCACCTTTTAAGTAATAAAAGAGGATATTTAATTCACATCCTTGGTTACAGAAACAATCACAAAGAAGGTGAGATTAAGTCTCCACAAATATCTTGAGTATAGATGAACTTGCAGCCTATTGATAAATTGGGCTGGCATAAACACCTAACGTACACAGAAATCACTGATGAATTATAGTTTTATCACAGTTTGAAAAGACACACTTTTAGATAACAACCTTACTATCTAACAAAATTAAATAAATATTTTCAAGATTTTAAGTTTAAATTCTAGATGGTCGATATTGCAATTGAATATAAATGAAAAATGCATAATAAAGAATGGTGCATACTTGTTCAGTTACTGGCTGGACGTTTTTAGCCATATCAGGTGACTCTTTACCCCAGTAGCATTTAACAATATGGCCTTCGATGGTTGTTCCATTCACTGACACGATGGCATGGGCAGCACTTTCATGGGAGGAAAACCTGTGGAAATGTGTTGTAGAGCCTTGATACACAATCCTAACACAATATTAAAGCAAAGGTGTTTAAGATTAGAAGTAACAATGCTGTTGAAGATGCATCCTTTTAATTTTATGTAGTTTAATTATTTTTTAGATATGCACATTACAGCTCAATAAAGGATACTTGTACAAAACCACAGGTGACAGATTTGTAGATTTGTACTCACAATGCGTGCACCATAAATACATAAAATATGCTACACAGCATATGATACACACTAAGTGCATCTGTATGTAGATGTTCTTTTTGTTATGGTTTAAAACAGTTACTTAAAGCAACAGAGCCAACACAGCAAAGCTAGTAATAACTCCAAGAATCACTTTGTTATTTGGTGCCATCTATTGAAAAGACAGTGTTATTACATAAATTGTAACATGATCTGTTCTAACTTCTTGCAACACTTCACATTACACATAGAAAAGGGCAGGTTTTATTTTTTTTTTTTTACTCTTAAAATACACAAATAAGTAAATTTAAATTATGTATGCAAATGCTGGATGCAGAACCAGTGTCCCAAATACATACTTGATTAAGGTCTTTGTCCTTGACTAGCCTTAACTAACAGAACGCTTAGACAGACACTGCAAGTGACGTCGTTATAGCTTTTAAGAAAAGAAAAGAAAAAAAAAAGAAAAGAAAAAAAAAGGGGGGTTTAATCTGTCAGAGAAAGCCTAAAGTTTTCTAAATATTCATAGGGCACAAGTACCTGATAAAAGAATAGCCTTTCTCTGGGAAAACTCTGATTTCCATTATTTGGCCAAAAGGTGAAAATGTCTGTCGCATAAGGTGCTCTGTAAAAACAGTACAATGCAAGTTACATAATAAATATGAAATGTCACACAAGCTATAAGACCAAACACCACTTAGAGCATGTTTGACTTACCCGAAAGGCCTGACTGGATGCCACCGCAGTATACAGTACAGTTCTGAGGACTTGACTGGTTCACAACATCTTCAAATCTCAGCTGCTTTGAGCTGCCTGACATTGTCAAAAATAAAAGTTATCGAAACTGAAGAAATTTTTAAGCATTTTTAAAACATGAGACAAGAATGAATATTTTAGTGCATTTTTAATCCCATCAACAAAATTCTTAAAAGATTTTTAAGAACAACACAACTGCATAGTACTGTGGTCCTCCACAACTTGGTCTGACCTAGACATGTGATGGGCTTACTGTCTTGCACGCTTTTAGGGGCAGGGGGCTTTCGAGTTGCCCAGTTGGTTCGGATCTGTCGTCCACCCAACCACTGACCGCCCATGTGTACTATGGCATTCTCTGCATCCTAGCAATAAAAATAAAAAAGACACACAAGCTCACTTGCTGGAACATTAACATTAAAATTGCAAACAAAATATATACTTCAGGCCGTTTATAACTCCCTTTCCCGTCTAAATTTTTATTTTATTTTTTTTTAATAAATAGAAACTAAAACCTTAATTGACCTCAACCATCAACAGACCAAAAAACTCTACCTAATTTGTTATTGCTACAGTGACTTTTTCTAAACTACATTTAAAATCTCAATAGAATTGAAATTGTGTCAAAAAATATAATAGTAAACAGAAATAGAAATAACCTTCACTTTGTGTTCCTGAGCTGGAGCCTTACCAGTTTGTTATAGAAGGACACAAATCCATACCCCTTTGATTTCCCTGTTGTCATATCCTTCACCACACGAGCATCCCTGAAAGAAAATGGTATACCAAAGATGTAAGCTCATTTCCAAGCTGGCAGCATGGTAAAGAAAAGAAAGGAACCACACACACACACACACACACACACACACAGTACTGTAAACATTTTACAGTATCCTACATGATCCAATAAAGTAATTACACTAGCAATTCTCTGCATTTTCTGACTATTAAATGAGCTATCAAAAAATACAAGTCCATGCAAGCTACACTACTGTGTTTTTAAGAGCTCTTGCACAGTCCTGGTTTCCACTGAGATCCTGGTGCTACACACTAGGTCTTACATATTCATATCAGTAAAAATAAATATACATTTTAAAAAACACAAAAACAAATCAATTTCTTTACCATGCACTCCTAATTTCTGCTGTTGTCTCTAATCCTACCAGTAGAGATATATAGAAATATCAAAAGAGAAAAAAGGAATTAAACGGCATACATGGCCTGTTAACAGATTTCTTTATTTTTCCTGGTCAATTCTTTACCACCAATATGGAGTTTGGGAAGCTGCAAATTTCGAAAAATTGACATTTTCAGCATTTTAAGAGAATCAAAACTATAAACAAAACTACTAAATAACCATAATGAAACAACATTTTAACAAGAAAGACTGGAGGACTGTTAAAAACTATACTACAGCGTTAATACGAAAATACTGCAGTATAAGTATGAAAAGCAAAGAGTAAATAGAAAAAAAATCTACATCTGAGTTCCCAGTGTGCACAGTTCCTTGCTGTTAGCCTTCAAGCTCCTGTCCAATCCTATGAGCATTTCTGTAAAATAACCAGAGTGCTATTAACTGACACTCGCAGCTAAAGAAGAATCTGAAAGATTTTCAGATTCACAGTGACAATTTTTGATACCAAATATTGAACTGCTTTAAAAATTAGATCTACTTACCATTTCTTCAATCAGGAATATTTAATGGTGCAGATATTCTTATTACACATCTGAATGTGGCACTAACCACAGTATTGCACTAAAAGTCCTAAAAACCTAACCTATATTTTGTGAGGTGAAGAACATGTGTGGATGTGTCCATCTTTTGTGCAAAACACTAAAATATTTACTTAGTACCAATACTCTCTTTAAGGCTATCTGTAGCAACTAAAAGTCTGAAGGTCCTTCATAAAAATAAATTACTTCAGAAATCTACTCTAATCATTTCACACTTACAACAAAAGCCAAAGGCAAACAACTGTTTCTCTCTTAGCTGTTACTTTCTGTAATCCTTAAATGATGGTTAAAAAAATAAACTACTGATGATAATAAAAAAATAGTCCAAGAAGCCCTCAGATTAACAATACATTAAATATAGCTCCTCATACAAACTGCTCTGGCTGTTTACTATTTAATAAAAGAACAAATCATCTTTCACAAAATAAAAGATTCTCAACACTTACGAAATTTTCCCAAAGGGGGCAAATGCAGCTCTGATATCGTCAGTGGTGATCTCAGGACTCAGATCTCCAACAAAAACATGGAAATGATCTGTAAGGGGGAAACAAGTAAAACACACAGACATGCATTAATAACCTGTTTTTTCTTCAATTTTAACAATTTTCAATGCAGTACTTAACACAGAACATAGAAAGACAACTTACTGGACGTGTCTTTCTTCTGACTACTTGGAGTTGTTGCCCAATTTACTTTGACTTCCTGCAGAACAAACCGTGTTAGTTATGATTTGGGCAGAAGGGTTCTTGAACATAAAGCAATCTCAAACCACAGACGTCTCAGCACACATTGCAGAGCAAAGTACCTTTCCCAGAATCTTTCTTCCATTCATTGCTGCGAGGGCAGCTGCAGCATCCCTGTGCTCAAAGAACTCCACAAAGCAATATGGGTCATTGCTTATGTGCTGCAAAACAGAAAATTCAACAGAGATTCACCAACCTGATATTACTAAACAGCTAGGAAAGCATATTTTTGCTAAACAAAAGACTAAGTTCAGTTTTAAAATGTAATAATCCAGCTACTTTAACTGTAAGAAAAAAAAAAACTTTTCTATTTCTTCCTTCATCTATTTTTCTCCCCTTTTGCCTTATTATTTTAATTAATTGAAATGAACTACGTCAGGTTAATTTTCCAGAAATTCTATCAAGCTAAAATGTACTACTTAGGTGATCGTAAAATATTTGTTAAAAAAAATATTCCCTTTGCTTCTCAATTCAACATAGGTCAGTGATGAGTTTCTATGATCGTCAAAACTTTCAATTTTGCGAGAGTCTCCTTTGAGACTCTTTGAGCAATAACTGCTTGGTCCACCTTTAAATGATGTATATATATTCAAATCTTACCTCTGTTATCATTTTACAACTTTTACAGGGACCAATCTGGGTAAACAACTGAAGGATCAAGTTCTCTGTGACATCCCTAGATAGGTTTCCCACGTAACTGAAAGGCAAACAAAAATGCAGAGATCCTGAAAACTCAGCTCATCACACAACATCGTGGATACGAGACTGACATAAACTTAAGTTACAGAATATTATTTCCAAAACAGTGAAGGTAACATGATGTGTTTTATATCTAAAGTAGTGTCTTATTGTGCATTGGTCAGAAAGCAAAATGTGAACGAGGTTACTCAATTAGTTCAACGATTACGAAAACGAGGAACACCTCACTGAAGTGCGCCTTATTGTTCCAGAAAAAGCAAAAATGACAAAGGAAACAAAACACGCCGTCGTGCTTTTGCTCATTTAGCGAACCAGTATGCAAACAATTACCATAACAGAACACATAACAATTTATCTCAGATAACATAAATACAGTGTAAAAAAATAACCCCACAATATTCAGCGGCAAAATGCTTTTTGACAGACTCGTTCGTTTCCGCTTAAGAATAACGAAGGGGGCATTTCGGCTACCAACAATTGTACTTGGTTCTATAATTAAAATAGAAGACTACAACAATAACGGCAAAATAACCGAATAAACGTGTCAGTTTAACGGTGAAACGTCTAGAATGACACTGGCAATCAGTCTAAAAAAGACCACAGGACCCTGGTTAGTTGTTGGGCCTCTGAAAATCAGCAGCTAGCGAGCTGATGTCAGACAATAGCTAAACAAGCGGCTAGCGCTAGCAACGATAGCAAGCTAACGTTAATAACCGTCTGTCCCAGTCGACACTTGCAAAGTTACAAACGAACTTCTCATCGCCGAACCATCCTGTTACGATGGACCTGCACACGACTACATATAATTTGTTATTTGTCTCCATTTTGTATCTTTACAAAGACAGCTAAGCTAACAACCCCGCTTACAAGCTAGCCAGCTAGCTAATATATTAGCCTAGCAACTAAAACGAGCCGCTTACAGCGGGCAGACAAGAGAACCTCCTGACAGCTTGGCACCCTGAATTTGCTGGATGTTTGAAATATTTTATCTTAGACTGTGCATATTTAATTGTGAAAAAAACAGTTGTGGTCACGTTAGCTAAGTGAACGTGTGCGGTATTTGAACACACCAATCCAAACGCATGCTATTGTGTTGTAAAGTACTCACAGGGTTTTTGGGTGGCTCTCGTCTTCCATTCTCAGATGTCGTACGGAGTTTTGGTATAACTTATTAATGGCCAAAGTGCCTTTATATTTTCGTTGAAAGAACACCAGACCGATTTAGCTAGTTACTTTCTTTATTGTGTAGAAAATGGCGAAACCCGGCCAGCTCGGAATCCAGTCAGTGCGCATGCGCGCCGCATCACGGGGTTGAGCACTGAGAGAGAGTGAGCGCGTTCAAGCAGCGCAGCCCAAACACAGCGCTGTGCAGATTCACCGATCTCCAAACAGCCTTTATAAAACACTGTAAGAAACATGAAATTCCGTCATATATATCATACATAACTAGAACATAAATAGCATATACACTGTATATGCAAAAGTATCCAGACACCTTCTAACTAGTGATTTCAGTTACTTTAGAGTGCATCCATTGTTGAAAGGTAATCAACTACACACACGATTTTTATAATTTCCGTAGAAAAGCACTGCCAATGGAATGGGACGCTCTGTAGCAGCAGCACATGAGCCTAAGGTCATAATGCCAATTGTCAGCTAGAAGGGTATAAAGCTCCCCAGCACTGAGCTGTGGAGCAGTAAAACTGTGTTCTCTGGAGTGATGGAGCTCCATCCAAAATCTTTGGGATGAGTTCGAGTGGTGTTTGTGATATAGAACTGATCATCCAACATCAGTACCTGACCTCACTGATGCTCTTGTGGCTTAACGCAATCTTCCAACATCTAGTGTAAAGCCTTCCAGATAAGCTGAAGCTGTTACTGCACCAAATAGAGAAGAGCGGGTGTGTGACAAACCTTTGGACATATAGTGTACATTTATTGTAAAAAACATAATTACCAGCACTAACAGTGCATGTTCACATGTCCCGGTCTCTCACACCTGGAGGTTCTTGACTCAACCACAGGCAATTTTAGATAGATAGATAGATACATACATACATACATACATACATACATACATAATCATCTAGTGGTCTATACAGTACATTAGACCACTATAAGAACATTGATGCTTTGGGCATCAATGTTCTTATGTTAGTTGTGCCCACATCAAGCTTTTTCACTATTTCTCTGCTCGTGTCTTACTAACTTCACAGTCTTCTGATCTGCTTTAAGCCATGTTACTTACTGTGGTTCTTGCAGATGAGTTCAAGCACTGGAATTTTGAAAATTTTCCATTTCAAAGACAACACACACATATACACACACACACACACACACACACACACAAATTGGGAGTAGGACCTGTTGACTTGTTTGCTCACCTGCAGATGCTTTGCACCTTATACAGAATTTTAAGTGAACTAGTCTGACTGCTTGTCTGGGAGCAGGTTAACAATTTTTTTGAATAATTTTAATATATTTAGCTAATGGTATCACAAATTATTTCATATCATTTGTTTTAATCAAACAGAATCAAACAAAACAATAAAACTTTGCTGGATCATTGACAGGTTCCTGGTCCATTTTTAAATTCAAGCCTAAATTGTATATTTATACATCATCTGAATGCTTTGATGACTATTCATTAAAAACCCTGCGTTCAATTCAATATAGTGTGCGAAGAACAGTAACAAATTTGCTACATGTGAACAACCAAATGCCAATATGTAAATGTACTAGACAAAAACTGAGGCACAAATGGATTTTGTACTGTGAATATCATAATTTCTAGCCATTAAATGACCAGAGGAGGTTTACCATGTCTGTTTCTAAAGATTGAAGTCTTGATTTTGCTGTAGTGATGTTTTGGCAATTTATAGTAGTCACTTTAAGGCAGCATGTAAGATTAATCTGTATCAGTGCATTACTGTTTGGATAACAGGCTCAGAGAATTTGATCCCATTTGCTCAAACGTTCTAGAAAATTCTAGAAATATGAGTTGGAGTTCTACGTGCACTTCTTATGGTTCAACTTCATTAAACTTCGTTTAGACCTAAAAACATGGTGTTCCCATCTGTCTTGAAGGCGATAGTAAAGCATTTAATTATCAATTAAGCATTTCTGAGAGTTTGTCCAGAGGATTAGCAAGAGGCGATTCTGAGGAGGTGGGTCAGCACTGCTCGCCCCCCTGGACACTGTAAGGCTCTGCACTGAGTGCACATGGCCATGAAGCCCACTAGAACTTTCTTAGCAGCCCACCAGCTGCTTCGAGAAACCCAACCCCTGTCATTCGTACGTCATCACATCGATCCTTTAAAGGATCCCTATGCGCCGTAATGGCACAATATTCAAGACCGAGGCTACAGCAGAGCATGAAAACACTGTCTCCTGTTGAAACGATGGCTACGAATGACCCTCTGCCACCAGGATGGGAGATCAAAATTGACCCTCAGACCGGGTGGCCGTTCTTTGTGGATCACAACAATCGCATAACAACGTGGAACGACCCAAGACATGACTCTAAGAAGGTAGGCTACAGCGGGGAAAGCCGTGGCGCAGTCGCAGAACTGCGATGGAAGTTGCGCTCCCACGTCCCTGTCGGCGTTCTGCTTAGTGTCGAATTAATGTGGCTGACAGGTGGTATCTTACGAGCAGGGAGAACTACTTCAGTCTCATTTGCACTACTGTATTAGCGTAGGGATGTGTAACTTTGTTTGGATTATCGAATTTGACTACATATTTATAAACTGCGTTGACAAATTCCACTACATACATATAGAAAATAACAGGCTTGAATACGGGCTGCTGTACTTCTAAACGGCCGAGGGAGCAACTTGAATTGTGAGCGGGTTCGTGTTATGAATGTGCAGGCTGCATTCCTAGAAGAGCGTCTCATATTCATTCTAGCGGACTGACAGATAGGCTCCTATCGCGCTGAAATATTTCTGTGTTATGATCTAAGCTGGGCTGGTTGGTGTGTGACGCACTGCAGTCGTATGTAGCCTAGGCTAAAGACCCGGAGTGTTTCACCATCTCCATAATGGTTATTTAAAGAGGCTGAAGCTGCGCACATTGCGTTTGTTCGCAATATCGTTGTAACCGCTCGCTATCATGTCCCCCAAAGTTTCCCTTACATGGGATTTGAGACGGATCCACCCTCTCTCTCTCTCTGAGCGCTTCGGTGATGACCAATGAATGGTTTAGTAATGAGAGACACGAGAAGGCAGAAACGTGATGTTTCAGTTACCCAGATTCGTCAAAACTAAAGTCCCTCTTTTCAGATCTTGATCTGTGGAATCCTGGACATTCCTGCCACCGAGCGATTTCGAAATATTGAGGGGTGCAGACTAGGGCCCACCAGTTGGCATCTCTCATTAGAAAGATCAACACGTTGCTGTTGGCCAAAGTTAGTGTCACCAAGAATCTGCTGGAAAGACACAGCTGCCAGGAGATAAAATGGGCGCAAGGCCGCCGGTGTCCACACGTCAAAGGCAGAAAGGCAGAGGACATAAGGTCACTCGTGTTCCACTGTGCCCTCCTAACAATGAAGTATTTTAATCAGAATTTTTGGTTTACTCTACAATGAGGAACTGATTGAACACATAACTGATGAAGTGACTTTAGGCTATACACCAAGAGCCTTGTCGAGTGGACCCACAGTTTTAAGAGGCGACCGCCACAAGTTAATATCAAAACAATGTTATTATTTTTGCTCCCTGTGTGGGTTGAGAGATTGTCTGGGGCCCATACTTCTGATTCACAGTGATGAGTAAGGGAGGCCTTTTCTCATCATGGATCTGCTTAGTGAAGCCCACCCCCTCACAAAGTGTATTTTAAGCTACAGTGTCAACCAAACAGCAACCCATTCAGTGCACACGCGCACACACACACACACACACACACACACACACACACACACACAATGAGTCATGTCATGACGGTAAATGTACAGTATATATTTCTATACGATTGATGTAAAATAACTTAAAGTAATGCGTAAGTGGATTTTTACTCTGGATTTGACCCAAGACAAGCCATGTGTGGGATAGAGGTATTTGACCTTGGTATAATGAAGACAAAAAAGAGAGAATTACGTTAAAATGCCAAGTTTCACTTTTGTAATAGACTACTATTTAATATAAAAGTGCTAGACTACACCCATAATCAAAGTGTTAACTCTATGATTACACCGAGGAACTTTGTACCTAGTGCAAAGTTTGTACCTAAAATATTTATATATTTAACTCAATTACTTTGCACACATATGAATATTGTATATTTGCATAAATCATATAGAGTATTGTAAGCATTATTTTTTTACGACTTTACAAGTACATGAAATTAACTGCTCATGCAGTGCAACCTCGTACATCATAAATCCACATTTACCAAAACATTACTTGACATAGCATCATTGTGAACTAAGATTCACATGACCAACTATCTTTAACAATTTACTTTAAGGTAAAAGATGAAATTGATAAAGTTTGGAATATACTGCTTGAGACCAATGTTTTTTTTCTGGTAGTGATCATTGAGGTGATACTTTTGATATTATGTGTTGGCATTTCACAACATCTAAGTGTAGTAACTGCACATACCCTTTCAGCGCTATAGCAGCGATGGCTTAAAGAACAGCTTGTTTACATGTGTAGTTTATTTGTGGTCTGTTTTTTTCCAACTTTATTTTTAGTAAAAACTAAAAGGCAACACATAGGATTGAGCACAGATGGCACTTTCATTTAATGAACAGAATCTTTTAAAGTAGAAATGCTTCTACAGGCTTCTACTTAAAAAAATGCTTTTTACTTCTCCCAAATTGTAATGTACAAAAGAGTAATAATGTTGTCAAGAATATGGTTTTGAGAGAAAGTGATCTCAAATGGGGAGGAAGCACTGTAACTGTAAAGTTTGTAAAGATGAAAGATTCAATATATATATCCTTTCTATTTATATAGGCTTTCTGCATGAAAGAAATATTACAAATTGTTTGGCATGTGTGGAATGTTACATGGAGCCGAAATGTGAAAGTTTACAGTGATCTGTGAGGTGGGCCAGTGGCTTTCTTTGACTACAGTGACTGGATCAGCTGTGACGATTACATCTTATTTCAGTGCTGTGGCACTCCATGAGGCCGAAGAACAAAAACGTAGCCTTTGCTGTCAAAAAGTTCTTTTGAATCTATTGTTAGTTCATCCACAGTAACAGGTATTCTGATAAATATTTTTCATAGCGAAATTTAGTTGATAAATCAGGTTTTATATTCCATATAATGATATTAACAATTGTTTATATTTAGAGTACTGAGAACATTAACTTTTTCTCTGAGAGAACAAATATTAGAAAGGTCAAGTTTTCTCACGTCCCATGTTGTCCTCTTTTTAACCTATACTGTATAAATCTAAGTTGAATTCACATCTTGTCTGATCAAACATCACAACTTACAGCTGTGAGCTTCTTACATAAAGAAGACACTTATTGTGTCCATGTCAAATATAATGAACTGTATTTTCTGAAGCACAGTTTGTTTGTTAACTGTTCACTTGAAGCAACAGCTGGAAAAGTTTTTCACATTTATGAAAGTTATTTCAGAGAATTGCCTGCACCATTTTCAACAGAAATATAAATAAATATGGTAAATATTAAAGAGTGTTACGTCTTAGTAGGGCAGAGTCATACTATAACTTGCTTGCTAAAATGATGTAATGTGAAGAAACCTAAGCTTATCTACCACATTAGATTGCAGATATTATTAGCAGCAATAAACTTGCAGTAGCCATATTTCCTAATGCTTTTCATCTGTAGATGTATGTTAAATTAGTGTGTCTGACAATTGTGTTACAGATCATTCAGCTTTCTCCCAGTGGACACTGTGCCCCTACAGAATCATCTCCTCTGGACATGCACAAGACTTTTTTTCAGGAGATGAAACAGCCAACTTTACGTCAAGGCTACATCCCAATTCCAGTAACCCATGAAAATGTTGAGCCAAGGCAGCAACAGTACCCGTTTTCCTATATGCATCCAGCGCACCAGCAGAACTTAAGAGCAGATGGGCGGACCCCGTCCCCAACTCCTGCACTACACAGTCGGCCAAGATCTCCAGTGCAGTCCCCATCAGAGGCGGATCCTCACTGCTTGTCCTGCTCACCTGCTTCACCGGGACCTGAGGTACACCTTAGAGACTTAGATTTTTGTTGTGATAGTATAATGACAACTATGAAAGAAAAACTACATGTTGAACTATTTTGAGGATTTTTAGTTTGTTGTGAGAAGCAAGCTGTTTGGTGCCAGTAGGGGTGGGAATCTCTAGGCACCTCATGATTCGTTTCTATTATGATTCAGAGGGCTGCGATGCGATCATAAAACTATTTAATTATTTTATTACCTAATTATGCATCTCTATACATGATTTCTATTTTCTCACTGTGTGAGGACTTGGTACTTTAAAAGCAAAGTATTTGTAATGTTCCATAATGAATAAATGTGCTCTTACGGTGAAATAAGATCCAGTGGTAATGGATGTCCATGGAGCACGTTACAGCCGTCCTACCCTGTTTTCTTTAGTGATTTTATAACTTCAATTTTGGTCTCGTTGTAGAGAGAGGGGGGATCGCTGTGTCAGTAAAATATCTTCAAGACGGGATGTGTGCAACATAGCGCGAAAGCCCTGTTTCGCAACAACTGAGAATTGGCGTGCAGACTGCAGGTCACCCAGCAACGCTGTGTCGCCTAGCTAGTCGCTAACGAAAAGGCAAAGAGAGAGATTTAGGATGAACATTTGGAGATGAATTGACTCATTTGCATTCATAAGCACTGCAGTTGGTTTCTTGGTATGTTAAATCTGCAACGAGACTGTCAAGCGCTAAAAAGTTGCGAAGATGAAGTCGCTTCTCTGTCAAATTTTCCTGTTCCACCTTAAATGGTGCCGTATTTACACTCGTTGCCTCCGTCAGAATTTAAGGCAGAACGGGGAAATTTGAACAAGAAGCTGGAGAATGAGAAGCGACTTCAGCCTCGTACAAACAGTCAAACGTTGAGAGACATTTTACAAGAAACTATTCAACTTTTGAGGAAAAGTTTTCTGGCGGAAATGAGAGGAAAGCAGCTAAAGCTAAAGCTTAAAGCAGAGCAGAGTAAGTCTTTCGTTTCTACTTTTAGCCTATACTAGGACATTAGCACATACTCAGACATATTGGACATAAAATGTTGTGGCTCCCAAGGTGGTTTGATTTTTGTTGAAAGGACAAAATGGCTTTTCTTAACATTTGGGCTGTCGACTCCTGACCTAACCTAGTTTTTAATGCAGAGAGTGCCGGTCGGGTTTCTTGCTAATCCAGTTGTGTTTTTGTTATGTGCACGTCACAGAGTGTCCGGGCACTGCCCTTCCGCACTTCCAAGTTTCGCCTTTTGCGTTCCATCAACATTACGTTATAAATTAAAATGTAGAAAATCGATTTTTGACACATCGATTTAGAATCGTTCACGTCTGCATCGCAATGCATCTAAGAATCGATTTTTTCCCCCCACCTCTAGGTGCCAGGTAGTTTTTGTTTTTGTTATGGGGGCCATGGCATATTTGGTAATGTATGTAATGGAATGTTGGTTTTCACAACTTTCAAGACTTTCAAGTTTTCAGATAACAAGAATTTATTCAGGGAAAAAAGTTTCTTCATATTTAAAACTGTATTGAGAACTCCTTAATTTTTAAAACAGAATGCCTTGTCAGTCCTATTGATTTATATCTGCAATAACTGTCATGCCATGAGCTCAAAACCATGAAATCATCTATGTTTATTATAAACATGGTGTAGAATTAGAGCATGATTATTTTACTGGCCAGACCCAGTAATACCATATAAATGTCTGAAATTGGTTCTATTTGTTTATTTTTGTTGCTTTCAGGTTCACCATGTTCACCATCCATCTCAGACGATGCAGTCTCATACCAATGCTCTTTACCAACCTTCCAGACCCAGTAGTTCAGGCCTTCAGGCAGGCTACATTCCTATTCCTGTCATTCATGAGGGGGCAGGTGGAACTCCACATACCCAGCTCAACCAGACCGTCCATCCCAAGCGCTTCACCCAAACAGAGTATCAGCCATCTTTTCATTGCCACCAACCAGAGGAGAGGAGCCGCGGCCCTGTGTTTTCCACGCGAGAAAAAATTCCAACATACCGCGAGCAAGTGCCCATCCAACTTGAGCAGAATCGCTCAACCAGTCCTATTTTACTCCCTTCTACCATAAGGGCTCAGGAGCCAGTCAGAGCACAGATCATGAGTGAAAGACCTCAGGTAATGTTGTCAGAGAGCTCTCCATGGCATGTTTAATAGTACATGCGTAATGTAACGGGTTACACAGAGCATAAAGCATTATGGGACCTTGAATAAAATGCTGTGTAGAAGTTTCAGCCATTATTGCCAAGTCCAAGTTTTTAAAAATAGTTTAAAATGTATTTCTGAACCTGAATTCCAGACTATACTTAAGTCCCACTATACTGAATGTACCTGCAGGGAGAAATAGCTTATGAAAGTATTATAGGTTTTTAAGAATTTACATTCAAATTGTAATCACAGGAACTAACATCATAATATCTTCCATTTTCAGGCACAGCAGCATGTTGCACATACAGAGATCCCTCCTAAAGTTGAACAGTCAATTGAACAACCTGCTTCCCAGTCCATTGAGATTCCTATTAAGAGAGTGAGTGATGCACAGCAGCCTGTAGCACATCCTGTATCACCAACCACACAACAGCCTGTACAGGAACCTGAAAAGGTGCCTATACAACAGCCCGCACAACAACCTGAGCAACTGCCACAAGAGATGCCAGAGACGGCCAGTATCTCCATGCAGGTCCCTGTTGCATCAGAACCCCAAGACAAAGCATCACCACAATCAGAAGGTTTACCTCCACAAGCTCAGCCAGAAGAGAAGGTGGAGACATGCTCAAGTCACCCAGGACTGGGAAAGGTACAGCAAATATTGGAGCGGGTGGAGAAACTGGCGCAGGAGGTTAAGTGTTTTAATGGGAAAAAGAATGATAAAAGATATCTGATGCTGGAGGAGTTTTTGACCAAAGAATTGCTGGCTCTGGACTCAGTAGACCCAGAGGGACGTACAGATGTGCGCCAGGCCCGACGTGATGGCGTTCGCAGAGTACAAACCATTCTTGAGGAGCTAGAGAACATTGGTGAGCAATCAGAAGGACCAGTGAGTGAAAGCTACACTGAAACTACTAGCCCAGCCCAGAAAGGAGAGCCTAGCTTAATTGGCCAGGCAGATATGGAGAAGGCCAAGGAAATATCATGACTTTGAACCGAAGTTCTACTATGAAAGGAACACACATCACATCTCCTCTGTCTCCTCAGCCTATTATTATTTGCATGCACAATTAATTTAACTGTTCCATTGGCTGAAAATTAATACAATTTGTTTACTGAGTGCAATTATGTGTGCTGTTATGTGATGCTGCTGTTGTGGAATTTCACCGTGCAAGTGTCTTGTAGCAGGACCATAGTGGTGACCTTGTAGTGACTAGGTTTCAAAATGAAACCCAGTCTCAAATAAGAGGCCTTTATTAAAATGCAAATGCTTTATTTTTGCTTCTACTTTTGGAAATGTAGTTGTTTGCCTTTATCGTTTCTAACCATGCTGAGTGGCTGATGAAAAGCTTTTGAATATTCCAGTAAGAATACCCATGTTTTATTAGAGAGACACTGATCTGAGTTCAGAGATTTCTCTGAATTAATTTTATAACAGTGAATAAATAGAAAAGATTTTGTTGTAAAGAGGGTCACAGTTTCACATGAAAACCAAACTCCTTCTATATGTATTCTGTGCATTTTGAGAACATACAAACACTGATCAGAGAAGTTTATGCATTATGCAGTTTTACATATAATATTGTGATCTTGACGTTTGTCAATATCGGTATAAATTGTTGAATGATAAAGATGATAATGTTATATTTCTACTCTATTTTTTGTGCCAAAATGAACATTTTTACATTTTTCCAATGGTAAAAATGTCCTCCATCTCCATTGAAATGTATTCTCTTGAAAGTAAGAAAATATATATGTATAAATAAAACATGACCTGATAAAGAATACAGACTATCTCACTCATACAACTTCTGTGAATTTCTGTGGAACTATGCAAGCACTTAGTGACTAACAAAACATAGCATCATACAGTAGCAATAACCGGTTACAGAGTAAAGCTTGAAATATGTATATTATTTCTGCTGAATACTTTTCAGCAGAAGGTTGTTGCACCATAGACAGCATGAAGCCAGGGTGGTATGACTGCAAAAAAATGTAGATAGAAGATGTTAATTCAGATGTATTATTTGTTTTCAGTGCTTTTTAGAAAAATGAACTGCAACATTTCTGTTTGTTTATTTGTTTATTTTTTTGTTTTAATTTTTTTATATTCTGGTGTGTGATAAAGGCAGTCTGATGTACAGTAGGTCCAAACAGACATGTCAATGAATTTGGCCAAATTTAAGCAAGGGGAGCGAATTTCAAATATAAACCATCACTTTCCTCCTGAATTTAAAAAACAGTGTGGTATAAAAATTTCACAAGGATTCACTGCCTTCTTCACACACACCACCCAGAGCAACCTAACTCTTCTCAGTTCCACCCTGAAACTGTATGAAATGTAGATATCAACGCAGGACTAATGATGGCTAGAACTTGTGGAGACTAAATCTAAACAGAACAGATACCTGTGGTTGATCAAGCCAATAACTGAAATAATCTGTTTACTTTGGGTGACTTTACAAAGAGTCCTGATACTGGAATGTCCCTGCTACATGTAAGTGCTTCCTTACTCTATTATATTCATTTTAAACTCATGAATGATGCAGTCAAATGTTTGAGCAGTAAACTGCAGTGCAAGGTACTCAAGGACCAGGAATGGGTAATGTTGTCCTTGACCATATGCAGATAACATAGTTTACACTACATATACAAGAAGAATAGAATAATTTTCAGTAGGTAATGTAAATCAGGTAAGTTGTGCAGCTCTGCATTACAAAGGACCCACGACTGCCTCCAGTTCACTTTTTAAACAAAAATTTCAACCTGATAATCAAACCTTCTGTTAAATAACATTAAGATGAATGTCATACACACTAAAAAAAGACGGTTTTTTCAAGGGTTCTTTAGGAAAGTGGTTCTATAAAAAACCATGGACACTCAAAGAACCCTTTGCATGATTAAAGGGTTCTTTGCCTCGTTAAATTGATGGATTGATCAGATTGATAGACAATGTGTTTCAAATGGTTCTACAAATAGCAACAAAAAGGGTTCTTCTATTGTTACAGGCTTGACATCGTAACAATAGAAGAACAATAGGAGAACCCTTTTTGACGCTATATAGAAATGTTCATGGATCTATACAGAACCAATTTCAAATTTTTAAGTGTGCACTGAAACTGGTGTATATTCTTGGTGTTTGATAACTGTATTTTTAAGGACTGCTAAAATATGAGATGAAGACAGACGGTTAAAATGCATAACTAAGGAACGTGCCTTTAATTACACAAATAAAATGGCTGTGATGAAGGGTCTTCAGCAGGCCTGTGCTGTGTTCTCATCCAAACATGTAATCTTTTGTGATGCTTTTTTGAACAATGTATAACGTACATATAAAGAGATCAACAATTCAACAACTGAGGGCAAAAGAATCACAAAAATAGTATCATATCGATTTATAAGTGGAACAGTTTATTCATCCAAAGATGTATTTTATTCCTTTTCCCCTTATATGACGAAAGTGGTCACGTGATGTTGTTACTGCAGGAACTCGCCTGAGTCCCTGCTCACTGCCTCACCGCTGCTCTGCTCTTCATTCACGGTGGAGGAAAATATCCGAGCCTGACTCAGACAGGACACGACATGTCGCTCGGTTCGCTGTCGAAATGTCTTTGCCGAGCTCTGAGGACTAATAGTTACTTAATAAATTAAACCGGAGCAATGTTGACGCTTATCAAATTATAACCGTCACAGATTGCTCGATAGATAATGAGCTAACGTTAACGTTACCACAACTGTCGATGACAAGTCTGAACTGGCAGTTATCACTGGAACACGTTAGCTAGCCAGCTAACTACCTGGGTTCGCTGGCTTGATGAATTCTGTTCGCTGGCTTCTCGGGCCGAAGCTAGCTGTCTCTTCAGTGCTGAATAGTTACGTATTTTTGGGTTGAGTTGTCGGCGACATGGAGCTGTTTCAGGCAAAAGACCATTATATTCTTCAGAGCGGCGACAACGCGCTGTGGTGCAGCAGGAAGGACGGCTCTCTGAGCGTCAGACCCGGTGAGTTGATTCAGTGCTCGCACGTCAAGGATTAGGCTGCTGTTTTGTGTTTGAGCTGTATGTGCAGCTGGCTAGCTAACCCCTAGATTATGCCTGATGTCTAGCCTGCTAGCTAACTTCACATTTCAGCAAGCAAGCTTACTTGCTAGCTACAAAGTTAAAACATTAGAAATTCAAAGAAAGCTGGCCTTTGTACTCATTTGCCGTCTGTCTGTTCAGTTGTGTTGTGTTTATTGTGTAGAAGACCGCGCTGTCGTATTATGTACGCAGAAGTCGAGTAAACGATGAGTAAGTTAGCGTTAAATTAGTAGTCATGCACTCGGCTAGCTGGGAGCTCGGAGCATCCGCCTCGCGGTGTGAGCGTCCTACTTTCTAGACGGGGGAAGAGCTGGTAAAGTGAGATGCGTGCATCTCAAGGCAGATGTGTGAGAATTGGAAACCATGTTCAACAGCTGTGTCCAGGCGATCTATGATCGCTCAGTGCTTTACTGGGTCAGAGATTTGTCAAAAATGTCCACGTTATTTTACTGGAGTGTCCCATTTTAAGTGATGCTGTGAATAAAATACAATCATTAACATACAGATTGAGGATATTTTGCCTGTTGTCGTTTGCTGCAGATGTGGAATATATAAAGCAAATAGTGGGTATCTACACAAAAAGCTTCAGATTAGGCACGTCAAAGTCTCTCTCTGAAAAGAGGTCCAGTTTAGTGTTTCATCTTCAGTACAGCTGGAGTATTAAGCTGCGTGTGAGAAACACTAATCTGTGTAGTGCTGTGCCTTTGGAGGACTAGAGTTTGACACCCTGATAATGTCATCATTAGTATTAACAAATAGAGCAGCTTTAATCACATGTTAAGCTCTCAGTTGATGACTATTCAAAGTCTTGTTAAAGAAGAGGGCATAGGGTGCTGTATTTACATGTGGAAATCTGACATACACTGTCAGAAAAAAAGGTATTGTGCAGTTACATTTTTTGTTTATTAAGATGCAAACAATGTTTTAAAACAGAAAAATAAAAGAGAAAGACTGGAGACAAGACAGGGTGTGTGGAGTCAATGCAACTTCAATGAAATATGGTACAAGTTTTGTCCCTAATTAAAGGTACTGAAGATGTAACCTTGTGGATGCTGATGTAATCTGACTTAGATTAGTCTTCTTGCACAGAGACAATTTATAAATAAATAAATAAAATTCTTACTGAAAGACCTCAGTCAGTTAGAATTACTGAAATACACAGTAAGAATTACAAAAATACACATGCTTTTAAATGTTTTGCTTAATTGTGATATCATTGAGAGGCCTTTTTAAGATTTGTTTTCAAAGCTCTAGGCAGAGTTAATGGTCGGCTTTTTAGTTGTTGTTTTCTTACAACACCAGAATTGCTTCCCCATGTAAAGTAGTACAGTTTCCTTTTTTTGTAGTCATGCTTTTGAATATGTTGCTGTCTGTTGTGGCGTTCAGGTGGGTAACAGTGAGTTAGTGCAGTCTGCTGTGAGTGAGTGGTAGGGGGTCCTTTAGGACAAAGGATCTTTAAGATATGAATGAGTAGGCTATGGGGCTAGCTGGCCTTCGCCATGTGTGTGTGCAGCCAAGCTGAGCCGGTTAGGGTTGCAGCACTGTTCCATTATTTAATTGGAAAAGGGTTTCCACTGTTTGCATGGCTCATCGATACCAGCTCATTTAAAAGAATTCCATTTAAGTATGTATGTATATGATCTGTTGTACTGAAGTCAGAACATTCAGCAAGTTTGACATGAAAATAGTAATCATATCCACATGGTACATTAACTTATTTCTTACAACCTCAGATTTTTTCCTTAATTCTTTATTAAAATGCATAAGAATGCACTGGTTTAGACCATGGTATAGGTTTAAGTTACTTGCTGATACCAATATCCAATGAAAATGTGTCGTTGCTCTTTTAAATTAACTTTTAAACATGAAATACCTAGTTAACAAGTAAAATCAAATGAAGTAAATTTGTTTGTTCAAATCATTTAACTTGGCTTGCGTGAATACAGTAACATTTATTGTTAACGACAGCTGACACACATAAAGATGTGGTTTGGTTTTCTTAGCAGCTATCTTAACAAAGGTCATGGTGTTGTGCCTTAGCAATGTCTGCATTGTGTTTGACAAAATGACTCTTGGAAGAAGTTTAGAGCAGCATCAGCCCTTCTGCTTTGATGTTGGTTGGCAGAATTGAATGAGGCCAAAAAATAAAAGGAAAATCTGGCTGTATCTTTTGTAACATATATGTTGTTTTAGAGTAAAGAGCTAATAGAAATTGTCACAACTTCATCAAGATTGGTTGGAACAGTTTGCTGGTTTCCCATTTTGGTATCAGTAACAAAAATTAAGAACCACAGGTATACCATTTTTAAACTGAATGAAGTCAGGTTTGGACTCTGGGATTTTTGCCACAATAACGCTCTTGCAGACAAAAATGCAAGAATTATTTGGTAATGAGTTAAAATAAGTGGTCTTTGAACATTGAATGTGCCATCTTCTATGGTAGCCGATTTAGTCCCTTTGTGATCAGAGATGACCTATGACAGCTTAGTTCTGGCAGTCAGAAATGACTAAAAATACTTCTAAAAAGTAACCACTAGGAAGTTATGTGGAATGATGCATCTCTGTGTGTATGTATGTGTATGTGCGTTCGTGAGAGAGAGAGTGAGAGAACATGAGAGTGAAGATGCTAAAGATGATGATTCAGTGCACATAAAAATGATGTGCCTTGAAGTGGCCTAGCCAGCTACCACATAATGGACAGAAAAATTTGCCTGTTTACCTCAAGCCCACTTTAGAGAATGGGCACTCTATTTTGCCTTGTTTTCCGCAGTCAAAAAGACTCTAAACTCATGTTTTTTGTTCTTTTAAAGATGTAGTTTTATTTTTTTTATATATTTTGCTGAGAAATTTTGGAAGGCTCTGATGGATGACCCAAGCAGAAATCTTGCACTGTAGATCTGTCACCAAAAAATCTGTATTGTATAATCCGGCTTTCAGCACACGTAAACATGAATTATATCGTCTGCCGCAGAATCTGGGAAGATTTCATATGCAGCATCTCACGCAGTGTCACAGTAAACATTATAAGACCACTGTTATCAAACAGCAGGCTTTTTTCATAGGACACTTGAACAACAGTGGCTTTATTTGCATCTGTTGGCTGTTCTGTTCTTTGTTTCAGCAACGGACCTGCTACTAGCATGGAACCCTATATGTTTGGGACTTGTGGAAGGCGTTATTGGAAAAATACAACTTCATGCCGGTAAGTTATGCTCTTTCTTCTAAGAAACTGAATGGGGAATGGAAGTTGCTTTAATAAAAAGTGTGAAGACAGAACATTGTGGTGGACTAAAGGTCCTAAATCGATGACTTGGTCCTTCACTATCTATCATCCCTTTGTGTCTCAAGGTTCTGCTTTTTGAAGTGAAAGGTAGCTAGTGCTCAGTTCCACTGAAATCATCGCACTTTCGTATCACCACGTTCTGAGAAGTGAGCCTCAAGCCACATCCAACAAGTGTTAATTTTGAACTGTGTGTAGCGTGGCCTGAGTTTCTATTCCCAGTTTTGATGTGAGAATTGCACTCTGACTTAAGTCCATTGAAGTTGAATATATAATGCTGCTGATTCAAAACTCTTTAAATTAATCCAGCTGGTTTAGTTACTTTGGCAAAATAACTGGTTTCTGATTGCTTTAGTTCTCTTTCTGAGCACAATTTCTGGGCTTTGTGTTCTAAAGCCTTAACTAAACCACATTTAATTGTCTGTATAGTCATCAGTTGTGGTGAGAGCACTGCTCATAGGGATGACTCATCAGTGTTGGCTGGCTATCCCTTCCTGTAAGCAGGGAAATGTCCCGTCATGGTGTGAAGAATGTATGGAACTCTTTAGCCATGACGCACCCCTTTCCCTTTTCCCTCTGTTTAGACTTTCCTCTGGGCCTGATTCTGATCCGCCAGAAAGCACTGGTGGGCTTGTTGCCAGGAGACCACAAAGTGTACAAGATCACCAAGATAGCAGTCATTCCGCTCTCAGAAGAAGAACCACAGGATCTGGAGTTAGAGGTGAGAAACAAGGAGAATAATTAAGGCAATAAAAAAGTAAAAACATCTTTTAATGCCTTTTCTGTCTAAGTTTGATTAGGATGTTTATTGTCTTACATTGTCTTACGTAATTACATTTTCTATATTTCTAAATAGGAGTGAACGTTGGATGACATTATAGTGTTTCCATCTATTTCATTGCAAAAAATTTGCTTTGTAATTTTCTTTTCCTTCCTAATTTTGTTAGAAATCAGCAGTAGGATTCTTTCAGAACTCACAAGACTCTCCTCCTTTATTTCCTATTCATTAGTGATAGTCTGAATTATGCACAGATTAGAAGGCATTTGACTAGGAAGTCTCTGAAGTAGAGTAACATCCAATCAATATATGCTAGGTTATTTAGTGGATGAGAAGTAGTGTGTGTGTGTTTCAAAGGTCCTCCAGAGGAAGCGAGATGTTTCTAAGGTGTCAGTCTCTCAGGAGAGCCTCTTGGAATGAAAGAGATGGTTTACTCATGTAAGTGAAGCAGTTCGAGACCTGTAAGGAATAGTCGTTCTTTTGGTATGTTGTCAGCAATCTACAAACACATACCACAGAATGATTATTCTGATGTGTAGTAAGGATAGTTTTATTTCTGGATAGTGAGATATGCTTTGTTATTACTGGTGATGACAGCACATGGATTTTTCAGTGGGTTTGACAGTTACCTGTATGTTTGTATACCCCTTAGCATCCTGAGGCCAGTATATAAAGATATATGAAATGTTTTGTTAATGTTGTGTGGTTTGCTGTGTTCCATGTGCCATGTGGGTGGAAAAAGACATCTAAATTAGTTCCAATTGCAGGTAACAGTGTAAAAAAACAATTAAGTATTCAGATCTTAGATATTTACAAGGTTTATGCTACATACAAAGTCATACTTTTTAGGGTACTTTCCATTGGTAGGTGTACCAAACCTGTCCCCAACTTAATTTTGGGGGGGTTTAAATGCTATTTAATTTCTTTCAGAGTAAAGTTGAAACATTTAGTTTGATCATGAGTTAAAATAAAAAAACTTTATTCCAAGTAAATGCTGTTCTATGTTTTTTGTCTCTGTCGAATCACAAAGAGTTTCAGTCAATAAGCAGAGCCTTATTTTAGCCACACCCTGCATTTTAAAGCAGGAAGTGATACTGCATCTGTATCCCTCATGGCCACGTGGTGAGCAGTTAGATCCCATTGTTTTGAAATAAATGTTTCCCAGAGTCTGAAAATCAGTGTAACCTTGAGAATTGTTACTGCTGAAACACACATTTTCTGCAGTTTAATTAACTTTTTGTGTTTTAATAAAAAACATTATGATTTTATGTGTGTACAACTGTTCAAAGCTGCATTTGTCATATACTGGGTTACTCTCAAAATTAGCTAAAATTTTCATTACTAGAACAGTCACTGTCGAAACATTTGATAAGGTTTCAGTAGTGTTATGGTTGCTTTGGTAGGGACAGAATTGAATGTTTAATAATTTATTTTAATGAAATAAACAAAAATAAGACTTATAGTTACTTGAAGAAAAGGGATTTTAGCCTAAAGTCCAAAATCGGTTTGAACTCTGACTTCAACCCAGTTCGGTAGAATAATCCATATGTCAGTTTTACTGATACACGTGCTGTCAGCATGGTTTTACTTCTGTTTCTCTTTTTATTCCCTTTTAGCTTTGCAAGAAGCACCACTTTGGGATAAATAAACCAGAGAAAATCACTCAGTCTCCAGAGGACTCCAAGTTCCTGTTGAAGACTTTGAGTCAAATCAAGTCTAATGTTGCTGTTCCCATCAAGAAAAAGGTTGGTAGCTAAGTACTCCATTCATAAACACCTTTATACTAAACTAAGGTCAGTTATTTAATTAGTTAATTTGTAGAAAACGTGCTGGTGGTAATGTTTGTATTAGTATTACAGGAACTTCACTTTCATCTGTTTGTTTTTCAGGTCAAAGAGAATAAAGAAAAGGAACGACTGGAAAAGAGACTGCTTGATGAGTTGTATAAGATATTCATGGACTCTGATTCCTTTTACTACAGCCCCACCTATGACCTTACAAATAGCGTCCAGAGACAGGGAGCATTAGAGAAGTCAGATCTGCCACTGTGGAGACAGGTGAGGTGAAGCTCTATACCAGAGAACAACAGGATGTTTTGTAAAGCAGTGGTGGAAGGAGTACCGATACGATGTACCCAACTAGCATGGAAGTATATCTTAGTTTCAAGCTACTTGAGGTTATGGTGGAGACCAGTGTGTAATGTTAAACTTTTGCAGAATCATTAAAAGGTGGAGTATTTCATTTATGTAAAAATCATTTTAATGTTATATTGTTATAATGAATTACATACTTGTTTTTACCAAAGCTGGGAGTAAATACTGACTGTGTGCTATTTAATGCCTGTGCTTAATGCTTGTCTTATTTTTGCTGCTAACATGGCTGCCATTGTTTGTGCTTAGAGACAGAGAAAAGACACATTTGTTTATTTTTGAAGAAATTGTGATTCCCTTCCATTTGATGAAGGAAATAAAAACCCCAAAAACAAATAATTTTAGAAAAACAATGTTTTACTAATGTTTAACTATTATTTCCTTTGGGTACATTTTACAGCACTCAACAAAGTGTCTAAAGAGCAGGTTTTGCGTGAATAATAAATTATGTTGAAATAATCACATGCTTTCTTATCAAACAATAACTAAATTTTTTGGCCTAACTCATAATTTTGACTTAAGTCATGATTTTAACCCGGTCAGTCACAGTTTGAACCAGCATCAGAGAAAGATAAAAAAAATTCCCTAACTTATCAGAAAGGGCTTTTATACATGTCTACAGAAAGCCTGTGAGCCAGCACATTGTTACTTTGCGCTGATCATATGTCAATTGGGTATGTGTTCATTTGCATGAAAGTTCTTCCTTGATAAGATGCTAAACTGGCCACTTCCACAAGTGCAAAGTGTCGGTAGACTGTCAGTAATTAGTGCCCTAGTAACTACTAAAAACACATATTTGAGTCTAGAACAGGATTGTTTTTTCTACTGAAGGATGATGATATTTTTACTTTTTCTGTAGGTGGATGACAGATTCTTCTGGAACAAATACATGATACAGGACCTAATTGACCTGCAGGTGAGAAATGTCACATTTAAATGTATGCCTGTTAACTTTTAACTATATTTAATCAGTCCTTGACTGTGAACAATAGATAGCCAATCTTTGAATGTACTGTTTTGCAGGTTTCTCAGGTAGACTTCTGGGTAATCCCCATAATCCAGGGCTTTGTACAAGTGGAGGAGCTGGTGGTGAACTATAATGAAAGTTCAGATGAGGAGAGGAGCAGCCCTGACACTCCACCGCAGGAGCACACCTGTGTGGATGACATCCACCCCCGCTTCACAGTGGCGCTCATTTCTAGACGGAGCCGCCACCGTGCTGGTAAAAAAAGGTTTAACTGTGTTTTAAGACTTGGGGTTCTTGATTGTCTAGGACTGTAAGGTGATCATGAGTAATCTGACCTTTCCCATTAAAGGCATGCGCTACAAACGCAGAGGAGTGGATGCTGAAGGACATGTGGCCAACTATGTGGAGACAGAGCAGCTAATCCACGTGCATAGTCACACGCTGTCATTTGTGCAGACACGAGGGTCTGTCCCTGTGTTTTGGAGCCAAGCTGGGTACCGCTACAATCCCAGACCTCGTCTAGAGAAAGGTAGGGTTTGGCAATTCAAGTCACTAGCCTTATCGTGAAAAAGACTATGGAGAAATCTGTTGTAATGTTGGGAGAGACGAAGAGGCAGGATGACAGAACACTCTGAACAAACTGAAACATAAAGAAAACCAAAGACAGATGGACATGAAGAAAATAGAAAACTAATGAGAGGAAACCAAAACAGGGCCTGAGAGAAGCAAACACAAAGCACACAAGCAGGGGTATTGATACATGTGGAACAGACTACAGACAACAGACAGGTAAGACAGATAAGAACAAGGCAGGACCAGGGATGAGGCAAAGACCGAAACAACAACATAAGCACATGGCAAAGAAAACAAAGTCTGAAACAGAGAAAGACAAGGACAGGCCTTCTATAACTATATGGCTTCATAAGTCAAATGAGCAGAACACTTCAGATTTATTTAAGAGTGTCAGCTCTTTATTTGTGGCCACAGTAAGATGTAGAGTGGCTATTTTTGTGTGACCGCAGTGAGATGTAGAGAGGCTATTTTTGTAGCATCACTGTTGACGAAAGCAGTTACTCTGCTTTGGGTTTTTTTTAACCCTTTGTTAACCCTTAAGCCATTTTTGTGATATTTGTTTTGCAGGAGAGAAAGAAACAATTCCATATTTTGCTCTGCACTTTGATCAGCAACTTAAGATTTATAAGAAGCAGGTAAGCTTGGCCAAAATATAATGGTATTGTTGTAAGTGGTTGTAAGGAGTGAGGATAAAGTAATTCTCTGAGTTTCCTTATTTATTATACACTTATTCTTAGCAAAACCATTTTATTCCTTTATTAAGCAAAATGTGAATGTTTTTTCAGGCTGTTGTTTTGATGTGTAAGTTTAAGTGACAGTGAACCCTCAGACCATTTTTTTCAGTTTTTGTTGTTTGAATTCAGAGAGTAAATGTCACATCTGACCTATGTTATGGACGGGTAAGTAAGCATTGGTAAACACTTACAATGATATGTAACTCTATTTATTTCATCAGGTCATCATCAATCTAGTGGACCAGAATGGGCGCGAGAAACTGATTGGTGATGCATACCTTAAACAAGTGCTGCTCTACAACAATCCCAACTTAACATACGTCTCATTTGATTTCCATGAGCATTGGTGAGAACACTGCTGTACTGCATTTGACCATGGCATATGAAGAAAGAGTATCCCACAAATATATATATATATATATATATATATATATATATATATATATATAAATACTTTAATAGGATCTTAAAATATAATGATTAAAATAAAGGAAAAAGTAAAAAAGTATAGCATGCCAATAAAATAAACCTGTATAAAAACACAACAGTATGTAACAGATTTGAGCAATCTTATCATTTCACTCTAAGTATAAAGTGAATATCAGTTTCAGAGTTTGCTACATTCAGTAGTTGAGTATTTGTCAGCTTTGCTAGTGTTTTGTTCTGTTCCTGCCATTGTTCTGTTGATAATGATGAAATTTACTGGCTTTCTGATTTCTACCGAGAACAGCAGTATTTAGACATGTCTTTGGTTCACTTAATACATTGTTGAGTACTCTGGAACAGAGTAAAATGGTCTTCAGCTGAAGATCTCCTTTAATGCATTTGTTTAAATAAAGGAGCGCAGGAATGTGGGACAGTAATGTGTCTTCTTTTTCCTCAGCCGAGGAATGAAGTTTGAGAATGTGCAGACACTCACTGACGCCATCTCTGACATCATCACAGATATGCGCTGGGGCTGGTGGGTACTCAGGCTTAACACGTTAAAATCCACTTGCATGGATCACTGTATCTACCTCTTAAAAGATGTAGAGTGTTTTAATATGTTAACCACTAAGCAGATTAAGCACAGCATTGTGTACTGCTAATAGGGTGGACCAAGCAGGAGTCATCTGTACTCAAGATGGCATTTTCCGGGTCAACTGCATGGATTGCCTAGACAGGACCAACGTAGTTCAAGCTGCTATCGCTCGTGTGGTCATGGAAAAGCAGGTATGCAAAACTACCACTGTATTATGAAGCTTTTATGAGCCCTATCTAAGTCCTAGATTAACTGCCATAATGTGCAAAGTTGTGCTGGTGATTGTACTGAACTTTGTTACTCAACATGAAAGTACTTTGCTCTTGTTCTAGTTGAAGAAATTGGGGGTGATGCCCCCTGAACAGCCACTGCCCCTCAAATGTTATAGGATCTACCAGGTGATGTGGGCTAATAACGGTGACACAATCAGCCGCCAGTATGCTGGTACAGCTGCCCTAAAGGTAATTTACAGGGTCAACTGGATGCCATTCAGTATAATCTGTCTATATAATGTAAATAATACAAATGAAATTGATGCAGTTACTTTTACAAACTGCACAAAAGCCATGTTGTCTACCCTGACAGTAGCAGTTGTGTGGCTGGCTTGATGTAAAAACAAAGCTCTTTTTCATTTGCCTTGTCTTTTTTCATAGAAATGTGACTTGACTACAGCGTAGCATTGCCTCGTTTGTGAAGTTAACATTTTTTTCATTGTGGTTTTGTATTAAATTTAAATTTTATTTAATATTTCAGCAATAATCTAATTCAGATGTTTATGGTATTGTAGTTTACTTTTTGCATTACTTTCCATTACTTTATGAAACTAGCAATGACTAATTGTTGGTAGCTTATTTGTGTGAAGTCATTCCGCTGTTAAAATTTCTGTGTAGGGGGATTTCACACGGACAGGAGAGCGAAAACTGGCTGGAGTGATGAAAGATGGTGTGAACTCAGCTAATCGTTACTATCTGAACCGCTTCCGTGATGCATACAGACAGGCTGTCATCGGTGAGTATAAAAATTACACCTAGCTTGGCTGCCTTTGCTGAATGTCCCTATTGAACAATACTATGCTTATTCATTTCTGATTTAGTCAGTTGTTGTTTTTTCCTTTTTGTCTGCAGACCTCATGATGGGTCTCCCTGTGACAGAAGACTTGTATTCCATCTTTAGCAAAGAGAAGGAGCATGAGGAGAAAGAGAAGGAGAGTCAGAGGGGAGCACAGGAGCAGGTCAGCCTCCTTCTACAGACATACATGCAGCTCCTGCTGCCAGATGATGAGAAGTTCCATGGTGGCTGGGCTCTCATTGACTGTGACCCCAGGTAAGACTGGTCCACTTTGAGAATCTTTACTTTTTGTTCATACTTGGCCTGACCGTGTATTGGAAAAATTGTACAGTAGACAACTAGAGTTAGGTGGGTGTTCTGCAAAAGAGACAGAGCTAGGGTTTATATCTTGTTTTTGTTAAAACCTCACTATTTGCAAACACACTTGCAAACTTGCTAATAGAAAAAAATCAGTTTGTTTGTAAATAACTTTGACCAAAATGAGACCCTGGAGGAATCAGATCTTTACTGAATGCCAATGTAAATACATTTTGTGTACTCTTCCTCTTTCAGTTTATTGTCAAGGGCACACAGGTACTTGTATAAATGTATTTCCAGTATTTATGGTCTTTTAACAACTGTCTTGGGTGAGGGAGTTTCCTTGAATCTTTGAGCATCTAAGTGGTCTTAATGATGTTAAATGCTAAATCACTTTGTAAGCTTAACAGCTGCTGGCCAGGGTGGTTGGAATTTGATCTGTGCTCATGGTCAAACCATATTATGACATGAGATTCTTATTAAATTGAGTTTTCACACACAGTTTACCACAGTATATCCATTTGTGTGAAATGTTTCTCAGGTCAGAATGTGGTCATATTAACTTCCAGTTGGTTCTTCTGGTATTGAATGGCAATTTATGAAATACATTTAATTGTGATGAAACATGCAATATGATTTTCCCTTTACACTATTCTTTTTGTCTTGGTTCTAAATAGTCTTATTGATGCAACGCACAAAGATGTGGATGTTCTTTTACTGCTGTCCAACTGTGCATATTATGTTGCTTAGTAAGTGCCTAAATGATCTCTTTTATATATATATATATATTTAATTTTGTATAAATTTATATTTGACAAAGAATCTTTTCTTGCATACCTTACATGTCTTTTTTTCATTTCAGCTATGACGAGGAAGCAGATAGAGTTAATCAGTACCAGCGCCTCAGTTTAGAGGGTTTGGAAAAGATTGAAATAGGTAGGTAGTTCTGTGTTTTCTGTGTGGAGTCAAAGGGACCAGTGGTGGTATTTAATCATGATTTAGTCATTCCACTGATGTTATGGTATTGTGATGTTTTTTTCTTTAGGGCCAGAGCCCACTCTGTTTGGCAAACCCAAATACTGCTGCATGCGATTGCATTACAAAAATGAGGAGACGAGTGGTTACTTCCACACCCTGAGAGCTGTCACACGGAACCCAGAGGATGATGGAAAAGGTACAAGACTATGAAGTGTTCCTGGCTTGTGTTTCGATTTAGATTGTACCTTAATTTAGATGTTTGGCACAATTACATATGTTGTGATTGTGTTTGTAATAATTATTTATTTTCTGAGATGAATTAGATAGAATGATATGTTTATTTATATTTCAGACACACTGCAATGCATAGCAGAAATGCTTCGCATAACAAAACAAGCTATGGGACCTGACCTGCCAGTCATAGAGAAGAAGTTGGAAAGGTAAGCAGATTTTCTTCATCTAACAGTTCTGGAATAATGCCAACAGCAGTCTGACAACTTCTTCACTTGTACTTTTGCTTTTCATTTTTTTAGGAAGCACAGTAAGCCGCACGAGGACATCATGGGCATACAAGGAAAAGCCACTGAGCAAATTCTTGGCTCAGGTTTGGCTCAGGGCAAAAGTTTCCTCATGAACAAGTTCTCATCCTTAAATCAGAAAGTAAAGCAGACAAAAACTAATGTCAACATTGGAAACTTCAAGCCTCTTGGTCGACTAGGTACCTTTTCCAAGCCAGAGGTAAAAGTGAACTTCTTAAAGCCCAACATGCGTGTGAACCTCTGGAAATCAGACAGTAGTTTAGAGACTTCTGATGGAAACACAGGCTCAGTAGCCATAAGAACCTTTGTGATGACCGTTCAGATGCGGGGCACACCTCTGACTCTGACTCTTATAACTCAGATGAGCAGCCATGCTCAGGCTCCCTGGAAAACATAGACTATGTGCTCCCCAGCTGTGGAATTGTGGCATCTGCACCTCGACTTGGCAGCCGCTCTCAGTCCATTGGAAGTGTTGAACTTGCTGTGCCCTCTGTTATTCGTGTCACTGGCTGTGAGAACAAAGTAGAGGACAGTTTATCGGTTGGACCAAACGCCCAATCCCCAGGGGCAGCCTCAGAAGCAGAGGAAGCCATTTTGATTGACTTTGGGACACCTATCGATGCTTACTGTCAGCAGTTTGTCCAAGATGCCCAGATCAAACCAATAGAAGTGTTTGAGGAACGTCCGGTACTGCCACCAAACCCACTGGCATCTCAGGGTCCTGCGTCGACGTCAGGCTCAAAGCCAGATTCAGGCTCAGCCTCCCAGCAGCAGCAACTCCCTCGTCCGTCTCAACTTGATGTAGAGCCTTCAGTTCCAGGGGGAAACCTCCTCACTGTCCACCCACCAGGCTCTGCTGCATCAGGCGGCTCACAGAAGAGCCTTAGCTCCCATGTGGAAGGCAGTCTAGGGCCTTCCCCAGCAGAAAGCAATGGAAGTCGTGTTGTATCTCCCTTTGCTAAGATCAAGAGCTCCATGGTGCAGGTGGCTAGCATGACCCAGGCAGGACTCACACAAGGTATCAGCTTTGCTGTGGCAAAAGTTCAGAAAAGTCCAGAGCCAGAAGCTGTCAATGAAGTCCAAGAGAGCGAGTTGCGAGCGATGTTTACACAGTGCCAGACTAGAATCATTCAGATATAGAATGTTTGTTTGGCCTCATGCAGATGTATCTTTAGTGTAGAATGTGACTTCCAGCACAGTAGCAGTAGCATAAGCTTGCACAGTATGTGTACAGAGTCAACTAACATCCTTACTCCTTATTTCTCCACTAGTTAATCTAACTGATGTTTACAGCTAGTGTTGTGTAGTGTATAGTACACCTAAGCTGAACCTGACTGTGCCCTTATAAAATCCTTAATATTCATTACTTTACATTACTGGTTTTGCATGTTGAGAAACTGGTTGGTCTTGAGTAGATTGAGATAAGGAGGTTTTATTGCATGTCAAGAGACAAGACCTAATATTGTCACGTGCGACACCTGCTGTGCAGTAGAGTTCTTTGCATAAATTGAGTGTTGTAGCCGTAGCTAAAACCTGTAGTAAAATAGCCGGATTCTAATATCTATTCAATGGGCAGCTCAGTAATAGATAGCAGAAAAAGAGGAAAGTAAACATAAAGTCACATATAGTTAAAGAAATATCTTTGTTGTGGTGTATGTTAATAGAAATGTACCAAAGTAGCTACAGAATACATTTATAATCTCTGGTTAAATAATACTGTCCAGTATGTAATTAGCATATTATAAAAGTACTGTATACTGAGTCTTCTGAAGTTGAACCCTCCATTTAATATATTTAGACAGAGGAAATATATTTACGTAAGTTTGTTTATCGTGATAAATGAGAAAAACGCCACTTCAGATAGACACTTGAAACACCTCAGAGTCGTTACTGACATTTCTTTATGCATTAGCGGTTGAATTAGAAATATCGTGCTTAAAGGTACAATGAGTAGAAATTCCGTTAAAACTTGACTAACAATTAAGACGAGCCGCTATTTGTTGGTAGTAAGTATGAAGTGGAATGGTAGATGCAACGTGAAGGCTTAAATCAGTTTACGAGCTGGAAAACTGCCTTTCTTTTCTACCATGGTTTAGGTGAAATTGTGCAGTGCTAAATACGCTACATCGTGCTAACTTCAATTCCTGTTTGACAAAAGATGTAACCATCAGCAACATAGCAACTTGTGACTTAAGAAAATTGCAAAACTATTACTTATTGTACCTTTAACCTTCTTATCACATTGCATTAAGTGGGGAAACTATATTTATTAAATACATTTTATTTCTAGATTGTACAAGTGACCTGTTTATTTTTTCCTAGAAATGCATTAGGGTAATGGAAAGTGGTCAGTGTCTTAAAATGTCCTTGTGTAAAATGTTCTGTTCATCCAAAGGGGTAAAGTCTATCTGCAAAAAAGACCTGCATCAAATGCTTGCCTTAGTATTTCTGTGATAAATACATTTTTGCATTTAAACATGGAAATTGAATCAAAAATAAGTAACTGGATGTATATATGAATATACTCAACAATACCATAACTTCTTAAGGAGGTATTTGATGCAGGTCAGATGCAAGGAACCCTGGCCAAACATAAAAAAACACTGTAAAATGCTTTTTGCACTCTTAAGTATCAAGAGTAAGCCTTATCAGAATATTAAGTGCAGGTATTTTTGACAAATCTACCTTCATATTAAATGTCGATAACTGTTTTCATTCAGGTTATATTTTGCTGTGTTTGTGGTGTAGTAAATTCAGATTTATGCCACGTCAATAATATGTTCATTGATATTTTGATGCTCAGGCTTGAGATCTGACCATTATAGTGCTTTTGTTGATATGAACTTAAGTGAGTGAGAACTATTTGAGATACTTCAGCTTAAAAGTACCATACTTAACTGTCATGCCACTTTAATGATGCATTTATTGACTTGATAAAGGAGGTTATGTTATAAAGTTTGATAATCATTGGCTTTAGTATGACATGTATTAGAAGAGGCTAGTATGTTGCATGTGATCATTCACAGTAAATACTGCCTCTTAGTCAATAGGCTTTATAGCCCAAAGAAGGCCATGATGACTTAAAAGACTAAGAATACATTTTGCCTTAAAGGCCAGCCTCCTGTACAACATAAAAACCATCACTGGTAATTTTGCTTTGCTCAGCTATATTGCTCCCTTATAAAACTGAATCATTGGAGGTGAACCTAACGGTAGCTTACAATTAGATAACCCATTAATCCTGATTTATTGCATTCCTTTGCCATGTAGCATAGCGCAATCTGGGTTTATATGTAAACTTGGAACCAAAAATTAGCCAGGAATATACGAGACATGAGGTTCACTTGATCAAGGAGCCTGCTTCATGGTCATCTCAAGCCTGAGACACCAATATTTCACAGGAGGCTGGAAGGGTCTCTTTCTTATGAACCACATATTTTAAACTGATTTTTTTTTTGTTTTCTGCTCAGTTGCTCCATGAGGCTTATTATTCATATATTCTTTTACTTACTGTGTAAGTAAACTTAATCTACTCCTCGCTTCCATAATACCTGAGAGCTGGTACTTCATTCTGCTGTCTGCTGACATCGGCACAGTTTAAACTTTTTAACGTGGTTATAATGCCATTTTGATTATATGTATGTTGGGTAAATGGGTTTGGGTTGTAGGTTGAGTTCCTTTTTTAAGTGTTTGAGATGGCATGCACTGGACTGAAGGTTATTCTAGAACATTCATACAAGGAAGTGGTACATACATTTAAAATCTTCCAAGGAACTTTACTGTGTAAGTAAACATTCCTCTTGCTGTAGGTGTTCAGCCCCCCCCTCCCCTTTTTTCTTGTATGTATTTCATTTATTGTTTTTTTCTATGCATAAGGACTTGCACCTTTCCTTGTTTTCTTCCCCAAAGTTGAAGTTGAAAAAGGACAATTATTTGACACAAAGTGCTTTTGAAACCTCATTTTATTTGCCATCATCACTTAACTGACATGTCTGATATACTGAAATATTGTTTTTTTCTCTCTGAAAATGTTTTCAATCATGTAGTGTTAAGTGTATTTATTGCACAGCATTTAAGCACACTTTCCAGTATCTTCCCATGTCTGTGTGAATGGTGACCTCTTCCACACAAGTTTGTGAGATGTTTCCATCTAATGTTTCCAGAATTTTATTGTATAATAGCCTATTTATTCTAAAACCTTCATAGTCTTAATTCCCTGTGTTTGCTAATAACATTAACAACTGTGTAAAACTGCTGTATTTTATGTTATGGGACATATCTGGGAGGCTCTTTAAGTAAATAATTCAAAGGAAATTTATTTTGGATGATGTGGATTTGTACATGGGTCCTTTATAGGTTCTAGACACAAATAGTGATATTCTTTCAAATGTATTTATTCCCCTAGGTTTTTACAAAAGTTTTGCATTATTTCTTTTTAGAACATAAGGCACACCTACAGTGTAATGTTCTTCTTTCTCAGATGTGCCAGCATAATGGTTTATTAGGAAGACACACATGTTGAGTGCATGGGGTTGAGAACCAGTGTCTTAAAGAGTGACAGAGCAACTGCAATAAAAGGGGTCCCTAAAGAAAAGACAATGGAATAATCCAAGCAAGAGAACATGCTTTTGGCTATTCAGGAAATTATACATTGCTGTAGAAGCCAGGTCAGATACGGCTGAATTATTCTGGAGATTTATTTAATTACACGGTACAGTGACACAATAAATGTGGTCTTGCAAACCAGTACAAAAAACTGAACAGTGCAGCCGTTGAGGGTTTTCTCCACACTGCCATATGGCAGAAGAGTCTTTCGGAACTTGAGAGTTTAAATGCCACTTCACTCTTCCATACAGCAGGAGATCCCCCTCAGAGCTGCATTATAGTACATTCCACACATTCAGCTTCTCTATGAGAGGTGCAGTACTCATCCTAACACATGCTGAAATTCTGGGCAGACAGAGAGACACTGCCTTAGTGCTGGAATGTGGTTGGAACGCACAAGTCTTTGTTGCGTTAAGGGTGTATCTGGCTAGCCCAAACTGTGAGACATCCAGAAATGAGAAGTACACTTTTTTTTTTTAAGCAAATCAACTTTTTTTTATTTGTCCTACTTGTCCAAAACATTGAGTTAGAATGTTAATAACTTTTGCTTCAAGGACTTTTTTGGGTTATTTGTACATAACATTTCAAGATTTATCAAAATATTTTCAAAAATACCAATTTATTTCCTTTTCTGCATTCTCAGACCTTTAAAAGGGTCAAGTAAAAAAGAAAACCTCAGTGCTGTACAAAGAAAAAAAATCACTACCTTATTTAACAGGAAAACATTAACTGTAATCCACAATGAAGTTAACAAATCTGCAAGCCTTACTTGAAAAGATATGACTAGTTTAAGGCTCATTGCCGTTCACACATTTCTGCTGCTGTGTTCGGCTAATCCGCATCATCTCCATTTGCTTGGCTTTAATCCAGTTCTCTCTTGAAAGACTTGTCTGCCCATAACTTAAAGACAGTAATCTGAAAGCAGAAGGACAGGTATTTAAATACATGTTAATTGAGTAACAGTCAGAATTGCTGAATTAACAATGGAAACAATGTACAGTAAGGAGATGAAACTCACCGTGCAACTATCAGCATCCTATGCAGGTCCTCAGCAGAGACACTCTGAGGGTCATCCTTACGCATTTCAACAAAGTCCTCCTCTACTGCCTATCAGGGAATTATGTAAGTTATAACAAGAGGTGCAGACTATTATGTATTAGCAATATTAGCATTTTGAGTGAAGCATTTATATAAACACTTGACCTCCAGTTAACTTGCAGATAACACACACTGTACCCAAACTGGTTACCAGAACAAACAAAATGTAAAAATAAACACATGCAGCCAGTAAGATAAACACTCTACGATCACAATTGCTGACCTTAGTGATCTGGTCAGAGATGTTGTAATCCAATGAGCGGGCTACTGTGAGGTACACACGATACTTGTTGAGCTGAGATGGAGCCTGGGCTTGCTGTACTGTCTTCAGGTACTCCTCCAAGTTGGGTGGGCTCAAAGCGGGCCGGAGATGCACCTGACAGTCAGACTACAAAGGCAGAGGATAGCTGTTTTTTTTAAGTTACAAACAAATTAAAGCCAAACTTTCCTTGTAAATTCCTGAGGCTAAAAAAAATCCTGTGGTAACTCCCACCGGGACAAAACTGGAGCCAAAATTGTTCCAACTGTTTAAAATTAGCCTAAAAATATGTTAGTTTGCCTTGATATTAATGGTCTTTTCAAAGTGTAGTATTAGGTGGTGGTTTGCCATTTCTTTGTTATTAAATAGATGGTCTGAACTGGCCTGTCTGTCTTATGTCCTTGTAGTGCAGCTGCAGCTATGGTAACACATGAGCCAACACACAGAAATAGCACAGAAATAGCACAGCACATTCCACAGGTTCTTAGCATCAGAGTGAGGCTGTGCCGAGTGCCCAGCCAGGGAGCTGACAAGGCCTCTGTGGCTCGTAACAGTAATATCAGGCTGTCTCTTCAATGGCCCAATGGAAACAACCGGCAACGCACATGCCAGTCTCATGAGAGCGCCACTGAAACCCAAAACACTCGCACTCAACTGGAATAGAGCACACCTCCCTTACAATTTGCCCTCTAGTGTCTGAAAGTGTGAGTGTGGGAGAAAGAAAGATGTAGGCATGCTGTCCTTACCGGGAGGAGCGAGCGGCCCTCGGACGCGATGAGCACGTTAATATTGCAGGGGAATTCCATCTGGTGGTAGTTGAAGTCGTAATCAACCTTCTGCCAGGAGATCAAGTTCCCCAGCGCTGTGATGTTCCGCACGCCTACACCAAAGAGATGCACAGGTCTTCATATAGCATACACAATGAATACTAAGTGGAAGTATGTGAAGCTGCCCATTGAGCTAATGAAGCAGGCTGTTCAACATCTACTGCTTCCAGCTGAAGACAAAATTAAAACAAGAAAATGCAATGGTAATGGTTAATGGTTAAGTTTTCGGCAGTTCTTGTCAGTAGAAATAAGGTATGAGTTATACAATAAATACATAGCTCTGTCTTTTAAAGACAGATGCATGGTCATTTGTTTTCAAACTAGTTATATGATTGTTTGAAACATATTGCGTCTCATCATACCCATTGGTCAGTATGCCTGTAGCTTTTGACAATACACAAAAATACATTTGCAGAAAAGGCGACTGTTAGAAACATGAGGTATGGTTACAAATACCAGTATTACTGTCTCATGTAAAGCGACACTGCTGTGTTTTGTCAAAAGTCCTGCAGTATCAGCAACCAAACTGAAGCGTGCACAGGAAGTTCCACTACTCTGTGGAAATCTCCCTTTTGCTTCCAGAGTGCTTAAAATAATACAACAGTTCATATACTATAATCCTTTACTGCAGTGCTTAAAATAATACAATAAAATTTAATGTTGATCCTGTTTCTTAACCCAGTCATACTGCTGCTATGCTTTGTTAGCACACGACATGCTCCCATGCTGACAGCAAGCACACACACAAACAGAACGTTAGTTCCGTAATGTGTAAACATGAACAGCTTAAATTTTGACACAGTTTACTTCCCTATAGAGCAAATGTATTAGACATTTTGGACTTCATAGATGACCTTTTATCAAATGTCTTTAGTAAAGCCTAAAGTGATTTAACCCTCCAGTGTAACTGATGCACTTGGAGTAAATGAAAGTAGATACAATTGTTACGTTACAACTTTGCCAGACTTTATCCATATTAATTGGGCAAAAATCCCAGAACTTTAACATTATGAACATCCATTGCAAAGATGCAAGAGCACTCCCAAAGAGACAGTGCAGAATTTCTAACTATCGGCAGGATGCTGTGTCACTTCCAAATGAGCAAAAGAAAAATGTATTTAAATCCTGTAAACTTAACAATATAATAGTTTAACAGTAATTTCTATTTAAATGTTTTTGTTACTAGGACTTAGATATGACAGGCAGATTTAAACTCATCTGTCTTTATTTTTAACAAGATCACCTGTGTTTTTAAAAGATGATGCTGGCACCTGAATTTTTACAATGAAATGACCAATTCTGTGGCACGTTGCTCTCACCTGTAGTGTCCAGTTGGCCTTGCTCAAGCTGCGTCTCATCCAAAAACAGAGAAGTGTTGCTGGCCAGCTGGAGAGTCCCACTCACCAGCCGGTTGGCTGTGTAGTCTTTTCTGGGCACCATGCGCTGATTGTTCATGTTTTGGAGACTCATACATATCCGGTATGACTAGTTAAAAGGCAATAACACACATAACTTATTTCTGTGCTTGAGGGAAATAAGTTATCTACAGAGAAATGACTGTAGTGCACTCACAGATGGTACAAGCTGCTGGATGATTTGGTAGAGCTGGTCTGTGTATGGAGAGCTGTGGGGGCAGCCACTGACATTAAGTGTAAATTTGCCCAAAGGAAGAACATCTCGTCTGGCATACCTACAAGAGCACCCAAAAGGAGTTGAGCATTCAGTGTGAGGCAGTATATTAACATTATGTCCTTGTTCTGTTTATATACAAACAATATTACCCACGTGACAAGTGTTATGAAACCTTGCCCAACAATGCACGAAACATATTTGCGG
This sequence comes from Colossoma macropomum, assembly GCF_904425465.1. NCBI lineage: Eukaryota > Metazoa > Chordata > Actinopteri > Characiformes > Serrasalmidae > Colossoma > Colossoma macropomum. Next base: position 20,746,142 of record NW_023494791.1, on the reverse strand, counting down.
TTCACTACGCCTATTGGTCTTAATGACAAATGACTCCTGTATACAGCTAGCGCACAATGAAACAATGGCTAAAATCAATTTACTGTAGTTAATATCCTCAACACAGAGTCAAAGGAACACAGGTGCTACTGAACAGAGGAAACCGTATGTCTACCATACCACACTACATGCATCTTTTCATGTACTACCGTCTAAATATTTTCTGGTGGGGGAATGATAAATTAAGGAGAATTATTTGTGGTGTAATCATTAGATAAAGGACCACCAAGGTTCTTAGGATCCACTCACACGCTGGAGATGAGATGGAGAATTAGATACTCTGCAGCCAGCGAGTCTCCCAGAAAGATGTGTGTGAGGTAAGTGAGCAGCTCCGCTCTGACTGATGTCAACTCACTCAGGACGCCACTTAAAACTGAGGACAGACACACATACAGACCGACACGTGACAAATCCTGCAGTTATGTTCTATACCGAGAATATACACATGTGAATTACAATATACCTACAGGCTCCCTTGTCCTCTGAAACAGCAGAGGGCAGTAGTGGATTGTTGTGCTGCAGTGGCTGGGCGTACAACATGTGTATTCTAGGTACGAGTGATGCAGGTGGACTGTGGGCTCTCTGCTCCTCCACAGTCTCCATGCTCTCTGTCGGGTCTAGCAGAGATGATGCTTCTCTGCAAACAAAAAGATCTTCTTTCAGACAAACGTTTCTCTTAAAAAAAGTAATAAATGGCAACTTCTAAAACACAACTAAGGTTGGGGGGGGGGGTTGGTAATATCAATAATATAACATGACGCTTGAAGACATTTTCAGTCATATACAAACGTTTGAACACCCCCAGTCGAAGTATATTTTAACTTGAAGTTAACACATTTGCTACAGAGAACTTAAACATGGCATTTTTCTGCAAATTTTAGTGCACAGTTTCTAAGTATTTACTGGAAAGAAACAAAATCTAAAATATGACACCTTTTCCACAACAATTGTTTGTTTTCATAATGGTAATAATAATAATAATAATAATTCATTTATTTAACACTTTTCATGCCGGCGGCAGCTCAAAGTGCTTTACAGACAGGTGATAAAACATAGTCAAACAAGAAATCATTAGTATTTATTTAGAATAAGAAGAAAATGAAACAGATCAAATTAGAAGATAAATACCATAAGATGTAGAGTTTTAATTAAACGCCAAGTTAAAGAGATTTTTAGATGCTTCTTAAAAGTGAGCACTGAGCTTGACTGTCTAATAAAAGGTGGAATTGAGTATAATAACTGAAAGAGGCCTCTCCATGTTTTCTGTATTTTACAGAGGGTATTTGTAGAAGGCCACTATCTGCAGATCTTAGATTACGTGCCGGAACATAAACAGACAGACACTCTGTGATGTAAGAGGAGCTTTAAGGTCATTCTGAGCTTTAAAAACTAGAAGCAAAACTTTAAAATCTATCCTGAGTGATACAGGTAAGCAGTGCAGTTCTTTTAAAACAGGAGTGGTATGAGCTCTTTTGTTTTTGTTAGGATGTGCGCTGCTGCATTTTGTGCGAGTTGTAAGGGATGTATAGTTTTCTTAGGAAGGCCAGCAAGAAGAGCATTACAGTAGTCAAGTCTGCTTGTAACAAATGCATGAACAAGTTTCTCTGTCATGTTAAACGTAGCAAATAAACAGTAACTGTATATTAAAAAGTGCAGAAGTGTATTATCTGCAGAAAATTTGTTAACTCAGTTTTACTTAGAAAATGAACAAAACATGTAATTAGGGTGTGTTGCCCAAACTCTCGTGAGGCATATATACAATCTACATAGACAGTCACTGGCAGTGAAACGGGTTGTATTGACTAGCTCAGTGACTTCAAACAAGGCACTGTCATAGGATGCCACCTTTGCCACACGTCAGAATGTGAAATTTCTGCCCTGCTAGATCTGTCCCACTCAACTTTGAGTGCTATTATTGTGGAATGGTTTCTAGGATTGTGTTAGTAGTTTACCGCTGACAGACATATACATTCTCATTCTCAATCTCTCTCTCTCTCTCTCTCTCTCATACTTGCAATTGTTCTATACAGTAAAAGTACCGATCCCAACAATAAACTCAGAATAGTGTACTGTTTCAGAATTTATCACAATAACACTGGTATATTGGCCACTTCAAACTATTCAATAAAAGAAGCCTACTTGTCATCAGCTATCAGGCTCAGAGCAGGGTCAACGGAGAGAATGCCGAAGACCTCCAGCATGTCGTTCAGCTTGAAGCCGTCCCACTCCTCATACACCTGCCAGAATTACAGAGAAAGCCTAAAAAACAGAGCCAAGACTTCCCTAGACTGTCTCAAGTGCAAGCAAAAAAGGGTCTCTTCATGTAGTGTTACATGGCCATACATTATTGTATTTTGATGATCAGTTTAATCTTCAATAATTTATGAAACAAAAACAAACTGTGAACTACCTTGACCAGGCAGGCTGGGCCCCGCTCTCCAGGCAGAGGGAAGTTGAGATCTAGGTTAGATGAGCAGTGTGAAGGTGAAGTGTTCTGACTGGGAGCTTCTGTTTCCAGCCGTTTCGAGTCCACATTTCTATGGGAATCTACGTTCTGAAGTCCTACTAGGAGAAGAATGAAGAAAGAAAGAAGAAAGAAACGTGCTATACATTCAAACTGGCACAATGATGCCTGTGATCACTGCAACTATTTAACTGACAACTCCAAGAAGAAACTAAATGCACAATTGACAAAAATCATCAAAACTTATTACCAGAGTTTGATTTATTCTCTTGCTGGGGCTGCGTGTCCATTTCATCATCTTCCTCGTAACTGCGTTTGTGCCTGTTTGGGGTGTAAGATGTGGAGGGCACCACTCGGGCTTGGCTGGAGCAGGCATAATTGTTCTCAGCAGTTAAAGATTTTTCATACGATAAATGATAAATTTAACATTATGCTCCATAAATATGTTCCACAGATTAAGAGCTGTCCACTGAAAGGATATTTCTTTCACCCACTGAGATTCTCCTGGTATAGGGACACAATAGAAAGTCTGTCTCTCTGAAGTAACAGCGTTTCTTGAGTTGAAATCCACCTGCTGTAATCACAAACATGTTCCCATAATAATTCATGATCAAGAATGGGGAGTAACAAAACATACGTTATCCTACTTTTTCAAAAATTACTTGAGATCTGTCATACAAAAGGTTAGACCCATTTACAGCAAACAAGTATAATGATTATTTTCTCTGAAAATAAGTATTAAATAAATTATAAAAAAATATTAAATGAGAATGACTTGAAATTAAAGAATCATTTAATTAATTAATTAATTACAAAGACTTGCAGCACAAAATCTACAGTAATATTAATTTAATCACTGCACTGAGTGAACATGTTAAAATAATCCATCTGTAAATGTTGTAAAAGTTCACTCACTCCACAGTCTGTAACGTCTTTGTACTTGCCACATCTCAACACCTAAAAATTCAACACAAACAAAATTTAAGAAATTAGGAATGCACAATCTGAATCAGAAGATTTCTGCTCTAAACACAAAATCGGCAATCAGCCAATTTATTGTATTTTTTTTTTCAACTTTATAAGGTAAATAATTTGAGTCAGGGAAGTACACTTGCACTGTCTTTGAATGCTGCTGCTACACCTATACTAAAATGTAGAATAATTATGCATCTCTCACTGTCCTAAATAGCCAGTTTCCTCTTACTTTCAATGTAGAGCTAGATTGTTTTATGTGTACAGAGTTTGAGCTCCAGAATATAAAAAGGCTCATTATAAACAGCCCAAAAAGGTACAGTGCCCAGTTTGGCTAAAGAAACCAGAATTAACAATCAATCATATTTCATTGAGAGAATTATAAATCTAACATTTTATAATGCAATAATACCTTTATGCCAAATTCATCAAACCCTACGATGTGTACTTTTAACAAAGAAGAAACAATTTAGGGATGGAACTTATTACAATCACCTTGCATACAAAACAAAAAAAAACAAAAATATTTTGAAGCAAACTAAAAAAAGTTTCTTTATTAGCCAGTGCAAACTCAGATATATACATGCAACAGCTCCAGTATATATCCAGCTGACTATGGAAAAGAAGCAAGCAGTATTTTTTAATTAATTTTTATTTAAACAAAGTAAAGTACACTTAATTTCACTGGAACTGTGTGATGACCGAAGACAACCAACGCTGGTGACAACAAGCTATGTTGAGAGTGCTACAGTAGGAAATATAGAAACAAAGCAAACCCTTAAATGAATCAGGCAGAAAGGTGACAAACTGTGTTTACTCACTTTTGAATTTGTTGAAGGATCAACTGTCTCATAAACCCCCATGAAAAATTCTGGATCAAACATATCCTGGATCACACAGCGGAACTTCACCAGGCTGTTGGGCTTCAGATAGTGCAGGGGAACGTCATTTAGGGAGGGAACCTAAACATTTCAAAACAGCATTATTACAACCTTTTGAAGCAAACTAAAATCCCTTTATTAGCCAAATCAGCCACGTCAACGTTTGTCTATTTGCAAATATAAAAGTGTAACGTTCAGCAAGGTAAACATATTTGACAGCAAACTGTTAAAAGAAGATAAGAAAACAGAAGAAACAGCTCTTCCTCACAGGATGGATCATGTGCTGCTCCCCTAAACAACATCAATACTCGACACTTACCCACGACTGTGCGTCGTTTACTTTCAGTTTCTCTTTGAAATACTCCACCACCTTCCTCTCCCACTCTGGACTGGAGTTGTTCTGGGCTGAGAAAAGACAAAAATAAGTTATCAAGCCATGTCTCACATCAGCAGCTTGTCTCAGCAACGTTTTGTGTTCGAGACCTAGCTAAATGTCTCAGTTAGCTGAGTAGCATGCTTGCTATTGGTCTATAGGATAACATGCAGCCAGCGAGCTATTCATGTGAATTAAATAACTCAAGTTTTTTAACAATGAGCAAATAATAATCGAGGTTAATCGATGCACTTTAGGTCACCACGCGGTGATGCGATAGTAACTACAATGAAAACATGTAAGTTAGGTGGTTAGCCAGCGGCCAGGCTAGCTAACGTTAGTCACAAGTTCAAACAGTGAGAAAACTGCCGAGGAAAAGCGCTGCTGTTAAACTTCGCCTCTTACCGAAAATCCCGTCGACGACGCCCAGTGGGTTGTTTATCCAATCCTGAACCGAAGGCATAGCTGGAGGTCTCTGAGAAAGTATGAAAAGTAATCGAATATTATTAATAATGCAGCTTGCATATACTTCAAACACGTTTTTGCAAACTCGCTCCCCTCGCCTGCCCCACACAATTCACGGTGGCGGGAAAATTGCGTCACGAACAGCCGTCATGTGACCTCAAGCGCGAGCTCTGCATCTGTCTAGACAGCTTAAAGGCCTTGCACAGAGCTAATACAGTAAATAAGCCTACTGTAAAACTTTAAAACATACTGTTCACTCTCTAGTACATACAGTCCCTTAGAGAAACCTAATCTGCAAAAGCAGTCTGGTTTAAATTAATTTGTTTTACAATGTAATGAAAACCAACGTTTTTACATATAACTGCTCATTTAGCCCACAGCCTTTGGCTCCGCCCAGCACGTCAATGTTTTTAACGAGGGCAGGGCAGCCAATCAGAATTGAGGTAATTTACATATATCAGTCTTACGTGCACAGTGACAAAGAGCCCGTTTAATTCAAATAGACAAACAGAAATTAGAAACTTTTCATGTAAAAATCAATTATGACGGCTGATGTGCATAAAACCACATAAATGCCACGGACCTCAGGAAAAAAATACAAAAAAGTAAAGATATGGGCTCTTCACATCATGCTGGATTTACAGATTGCAAAAAAAAAAAAACTGGTATGATTATTGTTGTGATTACTGATCATATTATAAAGCTGTAAAATAAATTCACAGTTCACATGTTGAAGCATCTTCTGCCAGCTGGGAGCCCAGTGTTTCTCAGACATATTTTCTCTTGTTGATTAAAATGTTAAAAAAATAGCTTATTTATGTATTTTCAAATTTATTTACGCATACATTCATTGGATATATGAAAACAAATGATATATGTATATGTAGCATGCTAAAGTATATGCATACTGAGTTATCATTGCTATTGATTTGCTTGAGAATTTAACATCACTGTCTGTAAATAGTTCTTACATACTGTACAGAGACCAAAAACTAATCAAAAGCAGCTTCTTTTGATTTGCAATACCAAAAAATATTGAAATAATTGCTATCCTTGTTATTAATCATCGTTGCGCCTCACAGGAAACGGCCTTTAAAGCCGAACACCGCCACACCGTCACACCGTTTGATCACATTCAATTCGTTTTGCGATCGATTGCTTTGGCCTGCAACGTCATCTCGACAGAGTGACCTAATCATGTAGATCCATATAGCATGTGGATTGACGAACACCCCGCTGGAATTCACTAAACTTACAGAATGAGGAAGAAATGAATATTAGCGATTGTAAAAAAGCCCGAGCTACGCCTGCCTGACGATCACGGAAACACTTAGCTAGTTACTGAAATCTATTGCTCGTCTACACGGACGGTGGGAGCGACGTGTAACAGTAAGTGAAAATGGCTGAAAGGAAAAGTACCGTTCCGAGCACCAGCGCCAATCTGCTGTTTTCCACAGCCCCAGAGTTTCACTTCAATCTGCCGTTTATTCCTGTCAGTCAAGCAAGTGGGCCGGCAGTTTTATCTGGAGGTAAGATGTTGTACTTAAAGTGGAAATAGAGTGATGCTAGTTAGCAGTTTCCAGTTCAGAGTGAGCTAACTTAGCTGGGTAGCTAACCTTTAAATCATTCGACTTAGCTAACCTAGCCGGTTTACCAGATTTCATACAGCATGTCAGCACGTCAGTAAGGCACTGTTAGAACTGTTATGTCAGTATAACGAGTTTATATGTAGATATTTTTTCGCTAACTTAGGCTGATGAGCAACAACGACGTTAGTGTTTATGTTCTAGCCAACCGTCAGCTAGATCAGCTGGACAGTTCCGCTATCGAAAAACACAGGATCGAAACATAAAATAACTGTCATTCTCTTCTGAAACAGTAATAGGCTTTGCATTAATATTAGATCGCACAGCCCTTGTTTAGCAGGTGTTAACAAAGTGTGTTGGTTTGAACGTCGAAATAATGTTATCTATAATAGTTAAATCCTGTTGTTGAAATGACAATAGTCTAGTTTACATCCTGCTCCTGTCTTCATTTCTGTGTCCAGTATAATGTTATAATTATTAATTCTTCACTGATCACCATGACTGGATTTTTTCCACGTCTTTTTCTTGTGAAGATGATGCGAGTGAAGTTGGAGAAGAAGACAGCTTTCTTGGTCAGATCTCGTCAACTGCTCCTCAGCCCTCAACATTCAGCTACTTTTCTAGCTCTACCAACAATAGTGACCCGTTTGCTTCAATAGGGCATCAGCAAGGCTTGCCTCCCACACCAGCAGTTGTTTCATCAACAGGTCCTTCCCCGGTGTCCAGTGCTGCAAGCTTACCCCCAAACCCTCCAATTTCCCAGGTGAATCCTACTCAACAATATGGCAATACAGTTTACCAGAAGCCCATGGGCACACACACTCCTCCACCTAATGTGGCAATGTCTCCACCGCCCCAAGCCACCCAGCAATCTTATAATCCATATCGTCACACAGCCACAAGTAGCAAAGCAAGCCCTTACCTCATGGCTCCTGAGCTACAGCAGCAATCTCCTAGTCAGCCCCCGCAGCACTTCAACCCCTACTCTCAAGCCCCACCAGCTCCCACATTCCAAACAACACCTCCAACATTTGCTAAGGTAGGTTCTTTTATTTATGAGGTCTTGAAATTTTTGATGCTTTTAGCATGAAAATACATGAAGACCAAAGGTGATATTCCTTTCTCTAGCCTCCCCCTACACAGACTCCGCCACCCCCTGCCGGACCTAGTATGGCTGGACCTAGTATGGCTGGACCTAGTATGGCTGGACCTAGTATGGCTGGACCTGTGGTTCCAGTCAACCCTATGATGCAGTACTCTTATAATGTCTATGAGCCTGTCCAGCCTCATTGGTTCTATTGCAAACAAGTGGAGTCCAAGAAAGTTTGGCTTCCCTTCAGCATTCTGGATTCTATTCGACTGGAAGAGACTTTTAATTCTGGTAAGAGAGAAATCTTTTATAAATGATGCATGCATTCAGTTGTTAGTTGTCAGTTTGAGATGGGATTTATGTGAAAAGAAACATTTCTGACTGTTGGACTAAACCTTATGTATAGCACGTCTCAGTGATGATAAAAACTCTTTGCTTTACCAGTAGTACTTAGTGCAAAGTTTGAGAGCGGAGGGCCAGTTTATTTTTACATATTTAAGGCTAAGGCCTGTTACAACATATTGCTAGTATAATGTACTAGTGTTATAGATCAGTGGTTGATTCATGTACTGCTTGATTGTGACTGTTATGAAAGTTAAAAGATTGTGTTCTGGTACCTCTGGTGTTTAGTCCAGCCAGACCCAGAGAATGTGATTGTGTGTACGGATGGTGGACGCTATGATGTGCAACTATATGACCGCAATCGGACCGCTGTGTACTGGGAGGAGGAACCAGCTGAGGTCCGACGCTGTACCTGGTTCTACAAAGGAGATTCAGACAGCCGCTTTATTCCCTATTCAGAGGAGTTCAGTGACAAACTGGAGGTACTTCAACTTCTCCATGAGTTTGCCTACTTGGAGGGTTTACAACAATTGTGATTTATGTCATAATTGCTAATGCCTCACTTAGCAGTACTTGTGGTTTTTCTTTTCTGTTAATTAGTTCATAACTAATTCTGTAATTTCTTATTAGGTTGTCATATTGCAAATTCTTTGAGAATGGGTGGTACGTGTATAAGACTTTATGACTTTATTTATTCATTCTAACAGGCAGAATATAAGAAAGCTGTGTCTACTAATCAGTGGCACCGCAGACTGGAATTTCCTTCAGGGGAAACAATTGTCATGCACAACCCTAAGGTATATCATTCACATGCCCTCTCTAAACAGTGCTGTTTTAACAGTCATGAGTATAAGAAGTAGAACTTCAATTGGGCCCAATAGGCCACACCATCAAATTTGATCTGTCCAAACCCAACCTGAACATCATTAAAAGATTTGAGTCTGAATCTGACCTGACCAACAAAATTCTGTCCGAAACTGACCTGAACTGGCACATTATTAATGATAATACTGGTTAAATAAACATTTAAGGACAATAACATAATATAAAATAATTAAACATAATAAAGTAATAAGTTCATCCAAAATGAGTCTTCTGCGTTAAAGAGTTTACTCATCATGCAGTGCTTTTAAACAACGTCCCAAATATTTAATTCTGGATAAACTTTCCGTAATATGATGGTACTGATTCGTACTGATTCAGCTCTCACCTGTTTAATCGTAAAGCTCTATTTCTTTACAAGGAGCTTTACATATAATGTATTAGACATATAACATGAATGTTGTTTTTTGGCTAAAGAAATTAATCGTAAATGTCTTTTTGGCTGCGGTAAACTGTTCTCTCCTGAATCAGTTTGCTGTTATATTTCCCATGTTTCAAAGCATGGACCTTGTGGACAACAACACAATTGGGTGACTCCAGCATGTCAGATTAAAAAAAAAATATTTTAAGGTAATGAATGCAGTGAGGAAGAATAAAGTAAAGAGAAGAACTAAAGCAGGGGAAATGCATATGTTAAAAGTTGGTAGCGGGCTTAAAGAACTCAAACATGAAATTTGAGCCGATCTGAACCCAATACACACTCGGGAAATGTGTTGGAACATCTGAACATGAGCAGTCAAGTTCAGACAGAGATTTCAAGTTCACAAAGACATCTTGTGTCTTATTTATATAAACATCATTGGTCCACTCTGCAGGTGATAGTACAGTTTCAGCCATCAGCCATGCCTGATGAGTGGGGCACCACACAGGATGGTCAGACACGGCCCAGAGTGGTGAAGAGGGGTGTGGATGATGACCATGATGAAGTCCCTGATGGTAAGTAGGCTTCTTGCCATTTGCATTTAGACATTTGTTGTTAATCAGGAGCAAGTCAGTAAAATACAAACAGTAGAAGGTAAAAAATAAACATAGAGAATCTGAAAGAATTCATAATTTCTCATCCTTACAAATGAATAGCTGAATAGGTGTTTAAACACTGTAATTATAATTTTATATTGTTTAGTATTGCTAAAGATCTTTATATCATGATGGAGGGAGGTCAGAGGTAGGGTTGTTTGAATATTTGGAAGGAAGCTTGTTCTACAACTGAGGTGAGGAAACCTAAAAGGTTTTGCCCTGCGGGTATATATAGATCTTAAGTAAGAGTTGTCTTGGCACTCCAGGTACAGTCATGGGCAAAAGTGTTATCATCCCCCACTCAAATTATATGTTTTGTTGATTTTCTAAATGAAAATAAGATAACAGATTATACAGAGAACAAGTATAATAAGCTAACAGATCTACAGAGAACAAGTGTAAATATAGGAATATAGAGGAACTTTTGTCTTACTTTTTTTACCTCTTATATTAAGTTTTGCAAATAAACAGTAAAACAGTAATTATGTCTTGTCTGTAGAGGATTTGTGCTTATTTTCACTTAGAAAATCACCAAACATGTAATTTGACCAGGGACACCCAAACTTCTCCATGAGACTGTAATAAGAAATGTTAATCTACAGTGTGTGCTGTAACCCACTTTATTTTTTAAGACCCTCATGGATGCCAGTGATGCTGCATTTATCAGCCTATATTGTGTGCAGCTCTTTGTTGTTGGAGTGTCCTAATCCAGCCTGTGCACCCAAGTGTTTAGTCGAAAGCACATAAATGCTTAGATGTTTTTTTAACCTAAATTTAACAGAAATGTGTTTCATATTATATGAGAGAACATTTTGGCTGAATGTATAAAGATTGTTGCAACCTCTTCTCTAGGTGAGATGCCACAAGTAGACCATCTGGTGTTTATGGTGCATGGCATTGGCCCAGTGTGTGATCTGCGATTCAGGAGCATGGTGGAATGTGGTAAGACCCGTAGACTTTCTAAAACATTGAGTTATATTAATTCTAAATGGACCCTGCTGCCTGTTTCTGCAGACTGCTAATCTGTAAATGCAGTCAGAATCAGCCATCGGCTTTCCTTTGTGTTCCTTATGGTCAGAAAGTTGCGGAGTTGTGGCATCGTGTGATCTTGGATAAAACTGTGTGTGTGTGTGTGTGTTCTGTATGTTCACAGTGGATGACTTCCGCAGTGTATCCCTCAAGTTGCTGCGCAGTCATTTTAAGAAGGCTCAAGATGAGCATATTATTAGCCGTGTGGAGTTTTTGCCTGTGCATTGGCACACAGCCCTGCATGGAGATGCTACAGGTGTAGACAGGTATGATTACGTGTTCCAAGACCCTGTCCTTAAAGTGAAATAAGTCAGACTTGTGTGTAAATCGTCAGCCTATCAGGCCACTCTGTATTGCTTTCAATCAACAAACACAACAGTATACAATGAGAAAAGAATGAAACATGCATAATCCTGCATTTTTACATTTTTTACCAGTATGCATACATGCGTTATTTTTTATATTATTGTTATTTTTTTGTTAAATGTCATATTTGTTTGTTCTTATCCATGTTGTTAACTAGATTAGTAGGCTAGCCACTTATGAACACTGATCTTAGTTTCTTTCTGCATATCAATCACTGGAGCTTCACAAGGAAAAAAAAATCTGTAGTAGTAGTCTAGCGGCAAGTAGCAAACAGTAGTCACAAAGCAACTTCTATTGTCATTTGAGCAACACTTAATACGCCAATGCACTGTCATGCATTTTGCCACAAACCAGTTTGCGCAACTTTTGCCCTGCTAGATTTGCCCCAGTCAAATCTAAGTGCTATTATTGTGAAACGGAAGCGTATAGAAGCGTCAGTAGCTCAGCTATGAAGCGGTAGCCCACGCAGTCTCAAAAAGTGGGGCAGCTGAGTGCACATGAACAGTGCATTGGGAGCTTCATGTAATGGGTTTCCATTGCTGAGCAGCTGCTCACAAGCCTAAGATCACTATGCACAATGCCAAGTGTTGGATGAAGTGGTGTAAAGCACACTGCTACTGGACTCTGGAGCTGTGGAAACATATTCTCTGTAATAATAAATCACTTTTCACTATCTGGCAGTCTAATGGACGAATCTGGGTTTGGCGGATGCCAGGAGAAACGCTACCAACCAGAATGTAGAGTGCCAGCAGCAAAGTTTGATGGAGGAGGGATAATGGTCTGGGGCTGATTTTCAGGGTTTAGTCTAGACGCCTTAGTTCCAGTTAAGTGAAATGTTAATGCTACAGCATACAAAGACATTTTAGAAAATTATATGCTTCTGACTTTGTGACAACAGTTTGGGGAAGGCACTTTCCTTTTCCAGCATGACTGTGCCCCTGTCATGGTTTGACAACTCTGACGTGGAGAAACTCCAGTGGCCTGCACAGAGTCCTGCACTCTTTGGGATGGATTGAATTCAATATTAATGGTCATAGTTTAGAATGTCCATTTTAGGTCATTTAGAGGTCATAATGAGGTATCCTCATACTTTTGCACATACAGTGTTTGAAAAGCTACATTAATAACACTAAATCACTTTGTGAGGTGAGCAGCAACAGTGCAAAAGTAGTGTTTACTAAATCCAAACCTTTTTTCTTTTTTTCTTTTTTCGTAGGCGGATAAAGAAGATAACACTGCCCAGCACAGGTCGGCTGCGACACTTTACCAATGAAACCCTCTTAGATGTGCTGTTCTACAACAGCCCAACCTATTGCCAGACAATCATGGACACTGTGGCTTTTGAGATTAATCGGCTATATGCGCTGTTCATGCAGAGAAACCCAGACTTCAAAGGTGGTGTGTCAGTGTCTGGACACAGCTTAGGTAGGAATGTTTTTCTCTGTCTGAAGAACTAAGTATGTCATAAAAAGTTCATAAAAGTTCTGTGTTAAGGTCTTACTGCTATTTTGTTTAAATGCCTGTGGTGCCTAATAATCTAAGTGCATTGATGTTGTTTTGATTATTCTTGCTGCATTTTAACCTGTGATTGTTCTACTTGCAGGCTCTTTGATACTTTTTGACTTGCTTTCTAATCAGAAGACTGGCTCTCCTTCTTCTGAGTCAACTCCAAATGGAAATGCTCAACCTGAAGTGAAAGAGGTAACGTTAAAATTATTAGGCAGTTGAGATTAGGAAGTTTGCTTATACAACATGCATTTTAAGTCCACCGAGAGTTGCCAGGTGAGGTGTCAAGGTTTGGGTACATCTGTTTATTTTCAAAAAGAGCACGGAGGAGAGGACAAATGTAGATTAAAATCTTATTCGTAGGGTTTCTGATTGAGCCGCTAAACATAACTAAAAACTTTATCTTATCAATTATCCTGTGTAAATTAATATTCTAAGACTGTATCAGTTATCTAGCTTTGACATCTTAGCAATGCGAGAGGGTGCTATGTTTTGTAACCACTGAATACTTCAATATATTTTTGCTTTACTGGAGCACCTGAGCCAGATGAATACTAAATGATTGTTCCATAGGTTAGTCCTCCTATCTCCCAGGCCATTGAGGCCTTTAGCCCAGCTGCAGCAGAGGAGGGGAACGAGGAGGAGACTGCTGACCTGTCGTCCGTTCTGGAGCACTTGGGCTTGTCTGAGTACCTCAGCACTTTCGAACATGAGAAGATTGATGTTGAGTCACTGGTAAGAGCAAGTTTTCATGTTCACTCATACATTAATACATTTCATATTAGTGTTTGTTCATTCTGATACTGTGTCTCTATGCCTTACTGCAGCTTATGTGCACAGTGGATGATATGAAGGAAATGGGCATCCCTTTGGGGCCACGCAAGAAGCTTGCCAAGTTTGTCAAAGAGAAGGCAGCAAAACAGGCATGCACACATTTTTCTCTATGATGTGTCTGGTGTTGGTCAACTTAGTTAACTGATTTAATAAAATTCATCCTTCCTTTTTTCATTTTCAGGCTGCACAACAGGCTGCACCAGAGAAAATTGTGGCCAAAGAGGAAATTAAGGAAGTCTCGGCTTCTCAACAAACTAGATCAGTCACAGATATTGCCAACATCAAAGTTCCAGTTGGCAGGACTATGTCCTCCATTCATGTGGATTACAATTGCTTTGAAATTGGCACTGGGCAGGTAAAGTTCTAGACCAATCCACATTCGATTACAGTGCCAGTTATAACTATATTAGCATGCTTGCTGAAAGTGTTCATATTGAGATACAGTTCCATTTTAGTTGTGACATCAGTTGTAGAAAGGTTCTTACGACAGTTTCAATTCTTGTGAAGTCTTGTGTTTTTTTTTTTAAACCCTGAACTGAATATGATCTCCTCCTATAGGTGTCTGTGGTGTATCATGCTCTGGATTTTGAGCCTATGAATTTCTTCGCTCTCGGCTCTCCCATTGGTATGTTTCTGACAGTGCGAGGTGTGGAGAAGATAGAGGAGAACTACCGCTTTCCCACCTGCAAGGGCTTCTTTAACATTTACCATCCAGTATGTTTGACCAAATCTCAACATGTTTGTGTCCTCGTCACAAAACCAAGCAAATTATTTTGCATGTATTCACATTATCAGTTGAACTTCACTGTCTCCTTTTGTAAAACAGTTTTGTATTGTGTGCTGCCTGAGCCCACTGATGGTCTCGTTTGTTCCTGTGCAGTGATCTGTGAGAGTTGTGACAAATCAAAGCCATTCTAACTTTGAAGTCTAGTTAGTAACAATGTCATATAAAATACTACAAAATACCACTATTATTTCAATTCTGACACTGCTGTTAAAAGTACAAAGCAGTGATTTTGTCTGTCATGTAACTTTTAATAATGGATTGTCTTGTTTCTTTAGTTTATAGATGATGTTGCAAGTCATTTGATTGTAATGAAATTGTGCCTGTGCCATAAATAGAAATCATACCACCACCAATTTTTTTTGTGCTTTTATCAGTTGGATCCAGTGGCATACAGGATTGAGCCGATGATTTTGCCAGATGTAGAATTGGATCCCGTTTTGATTCCACATCATAAAGGGAGGAAAAGACTTCATCTTGGTATGTATGATAGAATTTCTTCTACGTTTTCATCATTTCATTTGATCATTAATTTTTAATAAAAAGAAATGCTTTCCCCATCAGTGCAGTTGTTTAGAGCTCATTATAAGCTAGCATTAATACACTTTTACATTCCGTTTTTAAAATTCATACATGTACAAACCATTTTAAGCTTCTAAATGTGGTTTATTGTGCGCTGTTGGTTCTTGCATTCAGAGAGCAATCTGTAATCTAAAAACTCTGAACTTTAACTACCCACTGCCTGTCCAAGGAGGTTTAGTGCTCTAGCTGCCACTTTGTGGTGAAAAGCCTGATTGCAGCCTAAAGTACTCCTTTCTGAACTAGAACTGTACTGTAATTAAAACCCTTAATTATGGAGTGTTGTGTATTTTGAGAAATGCTCTGTAAAGTGTTGGAGATTTAATTTGGAAGTTACAGAACTAATAACATTGAAAAGGTTTAACACATTAAAAAATGAATCATCAATCAAATATATTGTCTATTATGTGTTTAGAATTGAAGGAGAGTCTCTCTCGGATGGGTTCTGACCTGAAGCAAGGTTTCATTAGCTCTCTTAAGAGTGCCTGGCAGACGCTGAATGACTTTGCTCGTGCTCACACCTCCTCCATTCAGCTGCATGAACAGCTGGCCATGGTGGCCAGTCAGATCAAAGAGGAAGAGGAGAAGCAAAAGGACGAAGGTTAGGTGGAAAAATGTTTTGTAGAGCATCCTTACTTTGTTATTTTGATAAATATATTACATTGTTTTCAGCTGGGATTTTCTGCTCAGTCAGACTGAATCACATAACTCTTGTAAATTTGTATGTGTCTGTATAGCTGCCAGTAAGCTAGTAGTGGATACTCCCGAACCCCTGAAAGAGGAGGAGACTAAGGTGAAGGTGGGCATGCTCAATGGAGGGAATCGCATTGACTATGTCCTACAAGAGAAGCCCATTGAGAGCTTCAATGAATACCTCTTTGCTCTCCAGAGCCACCTGTGTTATTGGTATGTGGAGTATAGCACAATGTAAATATATCTGAGGAAATAAGAGCTGTGCAATAATCCTTCCTACTTATGATGTGTTTTTTTTTGTCTGTTTTGCAGGGAGTCTGAGGACACAGCATTGCTCATTCTTAAAGAGATTTATAGGAGTATGGACATACGTCCAGAGCAGACAGTGCACTAACATCATGGATCACCAGAAATCAATGCATATTCATAAAAATTGAGCTGGTTTCGAATGTTCCAGAAGGGCCTGTCTTCACAGTTGAATCACATTATTTTTTATTTTCTTTGATTTTTCTATTCTTGTAGTTTCTTGTACAAATATGAATACAGAAGTATTATTCAGTATGTCTTAAATTAAGAAATTAAAAATTAAATAGTGGATTTAAGTACTACCTTACATCTGCATCTTTATAGCACTGTGAAAGCTCGAGTGCACTTGATTCATGAACCATAGTATTAACCGAAACTTTATTGCTTTTGGTTAAGAATACAAATCTGTCCAATTTATTTAACTAACAGCAACAGCAAAGCCACATAATAAACTGATTTAGTACCACCTGTATTTCTGTCACTGATGACAAAGCTGGTTTGAGCCCTCAGACTGTGTTCATAATGTTAATTATGAACATATATACACACACCTTCATGAAAAACATTTTGACTCCTATTCAATTTATACTATGACCACTCAGGAACAATGACAAACTAGAGTCAACACAACACTGAAAGGCAGCCTGCTCTTCATTTATTTATTTACTTTTTTTGAAAAAAATTCACCATTGTAACATGCAGTTCCATACTTTTCAGACTCTGTAGCTGTCAGTCCTGTTTACGTCCCTTTATTGTTAACAGTATGAGCTGAGGACATATCCTCAGTGGAAACTAAGTGATTTGTGAGAATCACTTTCTAGATTCTAAACCAGCTTTAAGGAACCGATGAGTCAAAGATTTGACTATCTACAGTTGGCTGAACTAAAACAAGTGACACTAAATGGTGTCATTAAACACAGTGCAAAGGCTAAAATTGACACTTGCTGAATAGTCATTGGTCATGCTCAAAACGATACAGAAGAAAGGGTTGGGGAAGTTCAGTACAAAAAACAGTTACTAGTTGACTTGTTCCATAACATTCCTTTTTTGTTAACATCCACTCTGATTGTCTCTTTCAGCTGCATCAACATTTACGAACTCTGGACCCTTTTTCACAGCGCATTTTTAACTAAATAAAAAATGTAACAGTATGGCTCCATTAAGAAAAACTAAAATTAAAAAATAAAAAAAAAACTGAGTGGGGAACTGATAGTTGCCTATATTAGGCCAAGTATAATGTGCTTGAATATAAAAGCACCAACAGCAACAGTCTTTTTATATCCATTAACACTCAAGTAACAAAAGTAAACTGACCGGTTATAGAGATTTCACATGAGAAATCACAGTCAAGTCCGCAGCTTTCAAAAGTCCATATAAAGCACTTCAGTACGTATGGTTTCCCACCCATATTTTGTCTGTCTGTGGATCCTAGGGTTTATTTTTACTCCATGGATTATTTCAGATATAAGTTCTGCATTAGTTCAGACAGAATATTGATCTAAAAATATCTGGACGAATCTCAATTGGCTATTTCGCACAACAGTAGTCCACTGACACAGTGTGCTTACTTTTCAGCAGGTTCAACAACCGCCTCAATCCTCTGCCCTGCTTTGAGTCTTGTAGGCCTGTTTGCGAAGGTGGTTTTCTATTTCCTCACGAAACACCAACATGCCTAAGTGAGAGTGAGAGGCTTCATTCATGGCCTTTGACTGGATGCACATACGATACTGTTCTGGAGTCAGTTCGTCTGCACACAGCTTCTCATGCCATAGGTGGAACAGACCTGATACAGGAGTGCGCATCACTATCAGGTCACTCCGCAGATACTTTCTGTATAAGTGGACATCTTCTACTCCCCAACCTTTCACTTCAAGATCAAATCCTCCTTAAATTTTGATTCACAGAGGAACAAAAGAAAACAGAAGTTTAGTTAAGTTTTTTTTTTTAAATTGGTATTTTATTTAGTTACTCATTTTCATGGCAATGCAACTTACCAATGCTGAGGAAATCAGAACGATACTGACAAGTCATTCCAAATCCAAAGTCCCTCCAGAATCCAGCATCTTTTTTATGAATCTATAAATAACAACGATATTAATACCATTATTAACACTTGTGTATTGAGTACATTCATTTATTTATATGAATCTTCTGAACAAAATGGCACCATATTATATAATATGGTATTTAAAGGCTACAAAATTAAAAGCATGAGTGAATGAACTGGTTACATACCAGTTGATGTTCAATGGGAGGAAGCAATTCAAGGTTTCCATATACTATGGCAGGATTGTACAGACTAAAAACTACCGGGTAGAAGACTCGCTTGCCTTAGATAGAAAGAAATGGGACAAATTTACAGAGAAGAGTGCTTCAACCTTGAAAGACACAAACAAGCAGACAAGAGGACAGGCCTGGTGTTGTATTCTGTTATATTCTTATCCATACACAGATTAAGTGGTTTTTTTTTTTAATGTTCACATACCTTCACTAAAAATAGTGTCCATCTTCATATTATTATGTCTAGTATCTGGTCATTGCAAGACTGCTATAAATATACCGAAGGTAAACACACCTTCAATGCTGCTGCTGAAATGTCATACCTGGTGTTGTATTCAGACGACACGTGCTGAGAAATTCAAGTGTGAAGTAAATATCTACATCGCAGAAGAACATCAACACATCATTCCCTTTTGTCCATGCATGAGCGCCAATGTCCAGCCCTCTTCCACGTGAAAACTCCTCATCCACAGGGATAAGAGTGTAGTTGGTGAAGCTCTCCTCACTTAGAACAACAGGAGTTGCAGTTACATAAACACAATCAATATCAAAGACAACAGCCTTTGACAAGTAAACATCCTTTAGAGCAGAGGTATTCAACTTTGATAGTGGAGGGCTGGTGCTGTGCACAGTTTGGTGATTTCCCTGCCCAAACACAGCTGGTTCAACTCATCTGTTAATTGTCAGGTTTAATGGGTGTGTTTGAGTAGGGGAATTACACAACTGTGCCGGACAACAGCCCACCAGGACAAAAACAGCCTGGCTCTAGAAGCACATGTCTGTCACATTAGTTCAATCTGTGTTTACCACAATTACTAATTTTCTTCAAAAACTATAATGAGAACACAGAATATAATATATGCCTTTGGACAAGCAGACTCCCCATTTGGTAAGTTTTTGTTCCTCTTTTGCAAGAAAAAAAATTGCATCCAGCCAGGATTTTCTGACTTCCCTAAAATGTCCAGTATTTGGTTTTGATTTCTTGTTGAAATTTGCTTTCTACAGTCTACCCTACGCCTCCATCCTGCCCCCAATGTCCTGTTTTTTGAAAACCACAATATGTTCAATATAGTCACTCTAGTTTCTGTCTTTGTACTAGCTTGGAGCCTCGACAGGGAGTTAAAATTTAACTAGCTATACTGAAAATAAAACTCCTTTGGGGCACAAACCTGGACATTTTTCGTAAGGATGACTTCACCTCTTGCAAACCCTCTTCTCCAAAGTAGACTACCGTGAGATGCACTCGCTTGTCCTGCAGTATACAAACTTCCCTGAAAAAAAAAAAAAAGGCACATTAGACTGACTTATGCAATGTAGAGTACAGGCTGGTTTCTCACACTTATGCATGAAATTCCACCCTCCAGAAAAAAAAAAGAATCCCACATCATTACTGAAAAACAACTGATTGTGCTTTTCAGTATAACTGGACTGAACCTGGCTTGGTTTTATCTATGAAATGCCCACATAATGACCAGCTTATTCTATAGAATCTTAGTCAACTATGCTCACCTGAAGTTGTGTAGGAACTGAACAAAAGCTTCAGTTCTGCCTGACAGAGGCACTATAATGTTAATGATTGTGCTGGCTGTGTCCACAGATGTGCTCCTGACTTTCATCAGGGGACCAAAGGGACGGAAGAGAGTGACGTGACGGAATTCTTGGGAATTCTCCTTCGCAAAGTACAGTTCATACAGTGTGCCTTTGTCTCGCTCAGTCCTGTAAAGCCCTGATAAAAAGCACAGGGAGTAAACAAAATACAGAATGTTTTTAACCAAAATAGCCTTTCCTGGTTCTTTTCCATTACTCAAATGGAAATATTGTGCTCAGATCACACAAACATTACCAAGACTGCAAATGATCAGTTCTTACCCTCAACAAAATGGCTCTCTGTGAAAGTCTGTCTCTGCATGGGCATGTCATCCTCCTGACCATCCTCTTCGTCAGGGTTGTTAATAACATCAAGGCCTGCCTCAATCACCTCTACCAGATCGTCTCGCCGATCCTTGCGTACAGGCTTTTCCTCAGGATGCCGAGTCAGGCCCATCTCCAGCTGGTAAACCTTAGTAGTGGTGAAGCTCTCAAAGGGCACTAAAGCATACTCACTGGGTATCCTTGCCCCAGTACTCACCTCAGCCTTATCAATCTGAGAATGCAAAAACTCCAGGAGGTCGCTCGGTTCCTGATCTTTGCCATCAACCAGACCCTGTGGTCCAGGGCTCTCTTTCTTCTCTTGCAGGGTCTTCAGCTTGTCATTCATCTCCTGTAGCTCCTGCTTGAGCTGTGCGATCTGTCTCTTGAGGCTGGCAGCTCGACTGAGGTGCCGCTCCTCTTGTTCCTGCAGCAGGGCCTGGTAATATTCTTTCCCATAAGGCTCTCCTCCAAGGCCAGGCAACACATGACTTACATCTGCAGGAGGGGTGCATTCCAGCAGGTAGGCAAAGAAAAGCAACACAAATAGCAAGAATATACCCAGGAGGAGCCAGCGCACCCGGCCCTGCAGAGGCAGCCCTCGCCTGGGCATAGCGGAGAGACTGGGTGCTGTCGATCAACCACGCCTCCTCATTTCTGCTATGGCAAAACCTCACTTTACACATGGAATAAATCCATTACACATCTACGTGGACTTCAGGCAACACACAGTTATACAATTTCCATGTAAAAGGGAAACTACAAGTGTAGAGTGCAGGGAAGTCACGCATCTCTTGCAGTCATGATGCATTTCTAGGACAGTTTGTTGTTAATATTCAGATTCTTTAGAAATATGCAAATGTGTCGTCGCCAATCCAGTTCGTTCATCTCGACCACAAAAATATGCCACCTGTAAAGAAAGAGGAACAATTAGTCAAACTGAACAATGATTAAAAAACTGATTTAACCAACAGATCTGACAGCTTTAGGGTGAAGACAGACAGAAAACCTCCGATACCATCATGTTTAGAGAGGAAGTAATATGCATCTAAAAGGTTCACGTTCAAAGAACAATTCTGCTAATTCAAATGATCAGCAAAAACATAGTCAACACCACAAGTAAATCATTCACCACTGTATCAGTCACCGAGTACTTTCAAAACTTGCTCGATAGATAAACTACTAACTACAAAACTGACTGTTCTTTGAGCGACACAATGAAACTCAGCTTTACTAATTAACCTACGTTACAAACATAGATTAACGTTTCCGAGAAAACTCGGGCGTCAGCAGATTTCGGCAGCAGATTGTCCAACAGTCTGAAAAAGAAAATTCCTTAAATTACTTTAAATGCATAATATTCACCATATTAAAATCCTACACGCCGTAATACCGAGGCTGTTAATTTGGATGCCGTTAAACAGTGCTGGTAGCGGATCTCCGTGAACAGAGAGACGCAGCAGCGGCAGCAGCAGCTTGTTTTAGGAACAGCTAATTGCCGGATGCTGTCAGAAATGCTCCCGTAGAAGTTATTTTATTTACAGAAGTTAACGCAATAACCATGGAGTTCGCTTACCTTGGTAGCTATGCTAATGTTCACTGTGTTAAATTGTGAGAATAATCATTATTTCCACAAAACAAACGTGGGAACTAAACGCCACGGGGCACAAAACACGGAAGAACAGAGAAAAATGGGGGCCGTTTCCGATGGTTTTCATCTGGATTACTTCAAAATAAAAGCACACCTTCAACAGCAAAAGCCCTCTGTTGAATCCGGGACTTCTAAAGCACGATGTCATATTTAGGGTTACAGTTTGTTCGTTACAAAATATAACACACCTTAAATATATAATTACTCATTGTAACCAAGCCCTCCTATTTCTGGAAATTAAGTGCATTGTCCTATGTGAATTCTACCATTGCGACAGCACAGAGTGGTGTGACTGAAATAATGTGTAGACCTGTATGAAGCTTAGCAATCACTAATATATATATATATATATATATATATATATATATACATATATATATATATATATATATATATATATATATATATATATATATATATATATATGTGTGTGTGTGTGTGTGTGTGTGTATACACACACATATCATATGCTAGTATGTGTATTAGTATTTTATGGTGAAATGAGCGAGATTTTGGCTCAATATAAGAGGTTTCTGACAGGTAATGGTGGACCTAACTAACCAGGGCCCTGCTTGGATGGGGGGACCCTCCAAAAGCCTCGCAGTTAAATAGGTTTTGGTTTCTAAATTCGATACTTTCTGTTATAGTAGACATAAATACTAACTTCCATGATAAGTTCTGAGTGTTGTGTCTTTTCTCTGCCTATCTGCCTGCTCAAAAACAAAAGTGGCTCCTCTGGGGCACAAATCTGTCTTGTAAATAACATGGCTAAAGAGAGCAGGCAGAGGAGCAGCCAATTTTAAAACCAAAACCAAAGTCAGTATTTCAGAAGCGCAAGAAGCACTGAGAATGAGCGAGAAAGCTAAAAGTTGTTGATGAATTTCTTTTAGAAAACAGGTGAACCTAAAGGTCCGAACAGTAAATATGCTGCAGGAAAGTAAGATAGCTTGCTAACTAGCGATAGGCTAATATAGAGCAGTAATTCATAACAAGCACAAGCTGATTAAGAAGTAGGATTTGATTCAATGCAGCAAGTAAACATTTTATTATAGACATTCAATCATTTGTTAAGCAGTTTCAGTGAAAATGACAGTAAGTATACCTATTTTTTTTTGTTCTATTTTGATTTTTTCTCTAATTACATTATCTTGAAGTTTAATCCTTTTTGAACTACAGCAAGATTGAGGATTCAACGTTGCAAAAAAAAGTTTATCTTAAATCTTGTTAATATATCTTATATTTGTCATTTTGAGATCATTGTATTCTTATTTTAAGATTCTATTCTTCACATTTCTATTATTGACATTTTGTACTTGTTTTGGGTAATTTTGTTGAGTAAAATTAACTCACTATATTGGCAGGTATACACATATTTTCACTTGCCAAGTTACCATATTTTGCAGTGAAAGCAGAACTTACCTGATTGTTAGCTGTTTTACCCTTAAAAACATACCAACCAAAAGAAATGCAACATTAGAAATACAATTTTTTCTTTTCTTGATTTTTGTGGGAGGGACCCTTGGTGCATAACTGTGCCAGGGGCCCAAAATTTGGCGCTATGTCCCTGGCAATGCATGAAGGGAAAGTGGCTTTCCTTGAGCATCTTACATATAAAGGCAATACATGCAAGTTTGACTTAAAGTGTTGTGCTGTAAGAGCCTGAATTTATTCATATTCATATACACAGTACAGAAGTGAAATATAATAAAAGAAACAGCCAAACATCTTCTATCAGTTTTATTGATTGCAAATTAATAACATTATAACAACATAACAAGGAATCACACTCATCTGCATTGTTATAATTGTTGCACAAAGAATGTCTTCACAAGGAATCAAACATAACCGGCCATGAGACATTAAACTCAATGTAGCCATGGTTTAATTTCAATTTAATGTCCCAGAGGTACCACAGAGATACTTGATACTTTTCGTGACAAATTTCAGTGGCAAACTTCTTTGGAAAAACAAACAAACAAATAAAAAAAGGTACATGTTCCTATCACACAGGAGAAACATTTTTACTTCTCTAGATGACATTTGCATCCATTCTTTGTACAGTCATTGGCAAAAATTTATAAGAGGAGATGGTAAAGAAGCTCCCTTTGATTTCTGGGCTGGAATCAAGATCTTCTCTGTCTTGCATTTATAAGTGGAGGCTATAATAGAAGCGGCACAGGCACTTGAAAGACATTTAACATGGACATTAAACTGTGTACACAGTCATGCAATGATACAACATGGCCAACAGGGCCTTGAGGTAATGATTAACATACCTACGAGCTGCATGTAACATTCCAGCCAATTTGCAGTCTATTGCCTCTTTCCACACACAATGCTCGTGCAACAGAAATAAAAGGGAATCAACTTTAGCATCGTATAACGTATATACAGTTTATAATACATTTACATGTCTTCCCTTCTAAGTTGTTTCCACCATTAATTTCATGGTTTGCATTTTTAACTATCAAGCTTGTCCATAATTTTTGCGGGAGAAGGCAAAGCCATCCAGTTTGCATAAACACTATCATTGGCATATCTTGTAAAGACTGGGTTAGTGGCATCAAGTCTGTTGAGCTGTACCGGGCTCTTCTCAGGCCAGTTCGGGTATGACATGCCTAAAAACGAGAACATATCATTTTTTCTGCACTGAGGAAAAAGGGTGTAGAGTGCAGACAGTAAGGCTCTCAAAAGAAACTCTGTTCGTTGATCATTTTGAATGTACGCATTAAGGGGTAAATTAGACAAAATGGGATTTACTGATAACATATGCAATGCAATGAAAGATGTCTTTGGTCCCAATAGTTTTTACATTCATGTCAGTAACCCAGTGTGATGATATTATCCATGCTATGTCATCCCTGGTAATGTTAGTTCATAAAATAGCAAGAAAAACAACAGGGGTTTCTTTGTATTTTACTTTTTTTGCACATTCCTAGATTGATTGGACCTCCGGATGGCTGCACAGAAACACCTCACTGATAGCCATATTATTGCTTAATACACTAAAGGAGCAACGACTAGATGTTTACACAATTACTGGGATCACGTAAGCTAAGTAAGCCTTGCATATTCATATATAATGGAAGAGTTTAATTCAAAAGCCTTACTGCTTCTCTATTCAGCATTGTTGAGTCCATCTATACAAACACTTCATTTCTGTAATATGTAAAAGATATTACAGAGAATGCCAGTATGTGATTCATACCAAACAGATCAAGATTGATTTAGATGGGACCTGTTTCAAATGTAAACCTAAGCAAAACTATAAATAACAGTGCAAATGTAAAAAAACGATGCAGGTCCTACAAAACAAGCATCTTGGGATGTGTTTTTCCCAAAGAACAAGAAAGTGTGTTGTACTTAATGTTACCAATAATACGCAAGTTTAAAAAAGGTCATTAAAAAAGTAACTCATTTTAACAGGCTTGTCCATGTACATCGGAAGCAGGTCCAAAATCAGACATCTGATCATACTCCAAATGCTACACGATAAACTCATCTAAAAATCTTGGGCAGTTTTCAGGGTTCTCTGGCTATCATGCCATTAGCACAATCACAGCACCCTCCCTATGGAAGCTATTCAAAGACAAACAGATCTTATTTTTTTTTGTCTTAGAATCGAGTGAATGCATGGGAAATTCTACCATAGAGCTTGTTTTCAATCCAAGTGGAGGGAAGGGTTCGAGGGAGAGGGGCGTTATTACAGTCCACTAGGGGGGTGTCCTCTTCAGAGAGGGCGTCGTCATATAGCAGGGCGTCTGCAGGCGTGGAGGCAGCGAGATCCAGATAGTCCTTACAGGAGAGAATAGGACAGTTAAGGCTACTGACTTCATATGAAATGAAATGTTGGAGAACCAAAATGGGTTTAAAATACTGATATGCAGTACTGTGCAAAAGTTTTAGTCACCTAAGCATATTGTTTAAAACCATTTATTTTGGAGTAAGCATGCTTTTGCCAGTAAAAATACCATATATCATTAGTATAGTTGCAAGTAAACAAAAATACAGTAAAAATAATGAGAATTTTGTATTTTGAAAAAAGTAGTGAGCTAGTTTGAATAACATTTTGTTCCAGATGTCTCCTCGATGCCACCTGTCAGCACATGAATTTGTTAAATTCCATCACCAGTATATTTGATTTAACTTAATTATTAATTAAGCTTGATTAGCCAAACCAGATATTAGAGGATATCTACAAATACTGGGCTGCCATGAGGAGAGGTTTGGAAAAAAATGACATATGTAAAATCAGTACTTGTTATATTAATATTACTTGTATTTATTCTATTTTTTTTCTAAATAAATGCTTACTGTCTACATTAAACAGCTTTTTAATTCATGTTTTCACATGTCCCTAAAAAACATTCCAAGGTGTACAATACTGTAACAAAGTTTGGAAAAGCATGAACAATCCGCAATTATTTAAAAGAGCTAAGAAAGGCAGCTAATGTGTGTGATGTTCTTGATAGAATAGGTTCCAAGTTATCATCTTGTACCTGTAAGGCAGTAGACATTAGACACTTACCTTGGTGAATCTTTATCATTATAGTAAAACACAAATCAATGACGGTATTGCACACAATAAATAATGTAGCACTTTCTAATCAAATGTAGCAGCCTGTTTTTTTTTACTTTTCAAACTGAACAGGAAACAAATTTGATGGGCTAATAAATCTTGCTGAAGTGAAGCGCATGCTAGGCTGTACAAAAACCAAACCTTGGGTTGGTAATTACAAGGTTGAACATGTTTCCTGGGGCCGTTGTGCACCCACCCCATGAACTTTCATACATATGGCATGTCAGCAGTAAGCAAGTACAAGTGCCTCGGGCATGACGAGATGACTGAGGCCCAGGTGTGCTTTGCTTTGTATGTGCATGTGTGTATGTGTGTGTCATGCTTGTGCACAGTGCATTAATCATTTTGTGCCAGAAGGACATTTCTCTTCATTCTTACTCTGCTTTTCACCATCATCTTCTCCAGCTCTTTGCTGATCTCTGAGAAGGTGGGCCTCTTGTCTGGCTCTTGCTTCCAGCAGCGAAGCATCAAACTATACCTGTTTCAGGAAAGACCTTTTATCAGACATACTGTGGAACATACTATCATTTTCTGTGTCCTGTTAAAATATGTATAATCAAGAAATAAAATATTCCCATTCAAAAAAATATTCTATATCTCCTTTGTTGTACATTGACATTAGCTCTGTGGATCACTTTGATGACAATAACACAACTGATGAAGCAAGAACTCCTGAATTTACAAATTGCTTTTAAAATCTTTTTAAACAGCATGCAGCATGCATGAACACACATTTCTTCAGTGCAGTTCTCTGGTTTCTCCATCCTGTAGCCTGTCTTGAGGAGGTTGAAGAGCCGCTCAGGTGCAATGCCTGGATATGGGTTTCCACCCAGGGTCACAATTTCCCATAACAGCACACCAAAAGACCAGCTAAAAGAAAGCAAGTGCATATCATTAGAAATATTACAAGTACACACAGGTCATAGTTTTATGTATACTAATTTTGTTGTATGTTGTTGTGGGCACTTACACATCACTTTGCGTGGTATATATGTGGTCAAACAATGACTCAATAGCCATCCATTTGACAGGAATACGACCCTGAAGTTGGAATGAAACATGAGGCAAAAATATAAATGCAAATATTATTGTATTCACCAGACAGAAAGAATGACATATATGTGACTTTGTTATTGCTATTGCTATAAATGATATCTTGAGAAGGTCTTGTGAAACTGAAACCGATTTAGGTGCACAAACTCACTGGCTACTGAAAGAGATTGACATTCTTAATAAATTACCTTGCTTCTCTTCACATAAGAGTCTTCCTCATAGACATCCCGAGACAAACCAAAGTCTGATATCTTCATTTTCCTCCCCTCTGCCACCAGAACATTCCTTGCAGCAAGATCTCGATGAACCAGCTGCAAATAAAAATGTTTAAATTCTTCAAATTTCTTTAAACTCTAAAGAAATTAAGACAACATTAATTTAATAAGTAACTGCTTGTAAAAGCAAGACAGATTTAATAAGTAACTGCTTGTAAAAGCAAGACAGATACCCACAATATTTGTAAAATACACTAAAAACCAGGGCCCCACCGATATGAAAATTGTGTGGTTCACACTGATACTGGGCACAAAATTCTAGAAAATATAATTCTGATATAACTGAAATAATCTAGATCCCTGTTTTAAATTTTAAGGTCAAACCCCAATTGTGTTATTTAGGAAAGTAGCTTTAGTGGGTATTTAACTGACTGATGTGATTGTCAATTGCCACACTTCTTAAACTCAAACAGACAGCAGAAATTCTTAAGTAGTATAAATATTGTAGCACTGATGTGAAATTGCCTATAATTTTTTGTGGTTTTGGTTTCTGTTAAAGAAAAAAAAAAACTTTATTGTGTGTGGTTAAAAGTTAGGTTTGGGTACTTTAACCATGATGTTGTTTTGAGTTCAGATTCAGCCTGTTTTACTGTGACATATTCAAACAGTAATTGATTCATATGGGGTTCCTGGGTGGCACAACCTTTTAAGTTTTTCCTCTATCATTGGGAGACTGCAAATGAATCCCAGCGATGCTGTGACCAGAAAAAAGTCACTAATCATCGGTGCATTATCCGTGATATTTTTGCCAATGCCAATAAAACTGCAGGTCGTCAATACTGTTAAATATTATTCGCTAACTGGTAAATTGGTTGACACCTACTATAAACTATTCTTAAATGCAAATATACTATGAAAAAATTGACAACTCTCAGTGAGAATAGTAGTATGATAGCAACAAGATTATATCAATATGTTTACATTACTTTATCTGAAAAAGGACAAAACTATTACAGTGAACCTTATGTTGTTATATGGTCAACCTTTTGTCATAATTAGTAGACTACACTACAAGTACTAGGTTTGCTCCTGAAGGCTTGATTAACAGAAACATGTGTGTTAAATTAGAAGTTTATAAATAATTTAATGCACCAATGGAATATTTCAGGAACACTTACTGTAGGCAACAAAGGTTCTATCAGTACCAAAAAAGATGCTTTGACTGGTAATGATAGTGGAACCCTATTTGGTTCTATATATGTTATGTTTCTTTAAAGAATCATATACAACAGGTTTTCCTTCATAGAGAAGAACCATTTAACCATGCCATATAACATATTTAATATATTCAACCATGTACGCATTCAAATGGTTCTTGTATCCACAGTAATAACAATATACATAACCACTACCTTTACTAAAAAACCCTAGAAGAGCCAATGTGTGTAGAGATGAATGAACATATTTTGGTGTTGCCAATATTATGTTGTTATGTTGTTGACGCAGTTGTAAAAATTTCTGAAACTAAAAACACCTTCCATACTTTTCGCTTGTAGTGCATATCTGACCAGGTACCTTCATTTCAGCCAGGTACTGCATTCCTCTGGAGATCTGCCAGGCGAAAGAGATGAGGTCTCCCATGGTCAGAGCTCTTTCGTCTGGATTCTCCAGGTAGCTGGAGTTACGGTTGGCATCGCTACCCATGTAACTAGGCCCCACCTTTCGGCTCTCTCTCAGGAAGTTTCGCAGTGATCCATATTTGGCATATTCAACAATCAGATACAGTGGACCTGAACAGATGATAAAAACATAAAAGCCAATGGCAAAGACTAAAGAGACAATGCCAAAACAATGACATTTCAAATCAATTTATGGAATACAAAATGTGTAAAAATGTTTTGCGTCATTTAAATCTGAAAATATGCAAAAAAAGATTCATACCATCCTGGCTACAAGCTCCATACATTTTTATAACGTGTGGGATGGTTGACCTGCTTCAGCAAGTAAATTCCGACAAAAGGTCACGAAGTTCACTGTGAGAAGCATTTTCTGTTACAAAGAGAGAGACAAATAATAAATACTTCATAAAAATAGACTGACAATACATTTTTGTATTATAGTTCATATAGTCTATCTTTTGATCTTAGCCTTTTTCACTGTTGGTACATCACACATTTACTTGTAAGTCTGTCATTTGTTCCCAGACAAAAAGAATATGCAAATGACAAATCATAGCTGATGTCTTCAGGCATACTTGAGTTTGTTTGATTGGTCTTATGGTCTTACCTTTCAACATTTTTACAGCCACTGTAGTGTATCCTGCCTTTCCTTTGAGCCGGAATGCTGTTGCTTTCACCACCTTCCCAAACTCTCCTTCTCCAAGAGTTTTACCCAAAACTAAGTTCTTTCGTGGGAATTCCCACTTTGGATCCTCCTGTGCACAAAATAAAACAAATCTCTGCCTTGTAGAATGCTTGTGTGCTAGTGGGGTCATGATTCTTTCAGCAACAGCTCTAAAACTGGGCATTTTACTCATTTATCAATTAATTTCTATTTAACTGTATTTCAAAATGTTCAACTACTACCAAAACACTGACAACACAACAATACAAAACAGAGCAGCATAAGGCCTATGGTCTTACAGGTATTTTGAAGGTGTCAATGGCCACTTGGTTCTCCATGGAGTCCAGAGAACTTCGTCGAACATTGTTGGCGGAGTAACTGATTGGATAGGATTGTGCAGGCCTGCGGAAAGTCATCTCAGCTGAGGCGATGGGTGGTTTGGGGGTGTTCTTGTGATAGCGATGGATGAAGTAGGAGGAGAGGAGGATGGAGACGATAAAGGAGAGAAGAACTGCCGTGGCAATGATGGTCTTACACATATCATCACAGATTGGCTCTGTGTGAGAGACAGAAAAGAGAGTATTATATCAGTGTATCAGTGCGGTTACAGAGATAATGTAATCATCACAATGCTGTGTGGAATTTACAAGGCAACTGATTTATGATTTAATGGAATAACAAAGTTAAAATCCTTAATGATTTAAATGCTAACGTGGCTGCATGTCAAGTTCACTTTAGGACAGCTCACCTTCCATCTCATCCTGCTCGCAGAAGCATTTCTCTGAATAGCAATAACAGGTTCCATACCCTGCTTTAATGCCAAGCATCAAGCCTCTCTCATGGCCCCCAATAATGGGCACACCTAGACAAGACACAAACGGACTGAATTCACGCCTTCAGCAACAGTAAAGGGTGGTCTTTGCACTAGGCAAAGGTTGGCAGCCATCTAGCACCCCAATGGGCCAAGGGCCCCATGAAAATCCAAATTAGATTTACTGTATGTGTTGATGTTAAATAACTTATTCCAAATAACTTATATAATGGATGGTTCAAAGTTGTTACATGACAGACTGCTATGAACAAGGCTATTGAGGCATAATCTACATTGTGCAGAGGTGGTTCTTTGATATGATTTTTTTGGTGTTAAGACAGAAAATCAAATAAAGTCATCAAAGTACAGCAAAGAAATGCAAAACTATTGTCACTACACTCTCAAAGCTAACTTAGTTTTTTCAGTCAGAGCAGTGTACTGCACAGGCTAGGCAGCCCATGCATAAGGCTAGCTTTAATGTTCAACTTCTATGTTATTCTGTACTAAATCATCTCACTATATCGGCAGATAATTTTGCTTGTTTCAAGCATTATGTCCTAAAACCAGCTAAATGATCAGCTAATATAGTGAGATAATGTCCCATAAGTACAAAAAAGTCTTGAAATAAGTTAATAATCTTCTACTATTCTTACAACATCTCAAAATGAGAAATATTAGATATATTTAGTAGATTTAAGATGATTTAACTTGCCAAAACATCACTTTTTGCAATGTAGATGGTTGCACATCAGCTATTTTAAAATGTGCATCCACATTTGAGTAGTGCCCCATTGTCAAGAATACAGGCAAACTGCAGAGCTAACTTCAACAACACAAAAAAAATTATAGCCAAAAAAGCTGGAAATTTGCTCACGGGTGCAATCCTGAGGACAGATGGATATATTTTTGCTTTCAATCACATCACAGTAGCCATCTGGGCATGTACGCAGGTCTGGAGAACAAGTGGAGTAATTTTCTGATATCCCTGTAAAAGAATGTAAACAATCATAATGTGATACACTTACACTGTAAAAAGTACACAATATTTAAACTGAGAAATGTAAGTAATCTGGTTTGAGTTTACTGAACCTCAGATAATAAGTTAACAAAATGTAAAACACAGACAGACAAGGTGAACACAGGGTGGTATGCAGGTTACTTACATTTTTAAGCTATAACATTGAATCATTCTCTACAGTGCTAAAATAAGCCTTGAATTTGTATACATACTCAAATGTATATATACATACTCAGAACTCAAAAATCAAAGCAAAAAAAAATATTTATGTTAAACATATGACTACATCTAAAACCATGAATGTACTCAGTATTCTTCACATTCAATTTAAAATATCAGGACACTGTAGTAAATATGGTGTTTAACAAAGGTCATCAGTTCTGGTCTTAGAGGGTCATGGTCACTGATTTCCCTGCTCAAACACACCAACTAAACCTTGTAACAGATGCGTTGAGTCAGCTGTGTTTGAGTTCAATCAGCAGGCCAGGACCTGATGACCCCTGGTGCTTTGAAAATCAAACAGCACTGCAAACAAGGGAAATGAGAGGTGTCACCTTTATCTGTACCCTGTCTCCACTGACATCTCCCAGTGGGAGCTCCCATGCCTTTGAATGTCTCACACTCTCCACGCTGCCTCTTCTCTGCACAGGTCAGTGAGCGAGGCCTCTCCGCCCTCAGCACCTCCGCTAAAACACAGACACAGTGAGTCACAGACAAGCCCAGGGCCTGGTTATTCCATCTACACTGAGATCACTCAAACCATCCAGCCTACTTTCTATTCAAACAAAACTAGAGTAGGTCCACTGCAAAAGGACATAAAAGTCTGGCTGGCTGAAGACAAGGTACCAAAAAGATTTCTGTTCAATAAAAGAACCACTTTTGTTTCAATAAAGACATTTTAATTGACAGTTATTTTTAAAAAAACATTGTAAATGTTGTGTAAGCTAGAACCTTTTAGCGCATAAAGAACATCTACATTATTTAAATTTAGAACAATATATCTGAGCCAAGAACCACTTCGGAACCTTTAGTTTTAAGAGTGTACTTTGATTACATAGAAAACAGCTACAATTAAGCCACTGGACAGTAACCCAGCATAGCCCATTAGGGGAAGAACGCTTACCTTCGCCGTCAAATATAATGAGGAGATGAGTTTTTGTCTGAAGCTCCTTCAGCTGCTCCTGAGCAACAAGTACATACTGCAGCTCCTGACACTCAGGCCGGTAAAATGCCTTTGTGTCGTTAACATAGAGAACCCCGGACATTTCCTCTAGACTTCGAGCTACATTGACTGCAGTGTAGCAGGACAGCACATCAGCAGAGACGTTCTTGTCGCTGATCTCTAACTGGTATACAATATCAATGCCCTTGAACTTCAGGCAATTGTCCACACACACTTTTCCAATCTGTGAAAAATGAAACACCAGGAAAGGACACTGTCATTCAACAGGCCATACACATTTCCAAAGTAATGAGAGATATCAATAATACAGTAACAGAACACAATAACACAATACAAACAGCACTTATGTTAAATGTGCATTATGGCCTAGTTTAATATTTCATTTGTCATGTTATGCAGTATTCTGCAGTGAAGAATTATATCCCTCAGCCTCATCGGTTTGACAGAATTCATGACTCACTTCAGGAAACCAAACTGAAGTAAGGTATCTCGATAGCCAGCTACCTTGCTTACTTCAGCTTTTGGATTGTTGTCCTCCTCATCTAATGAGCTACACAACTGCCTAGCAGTTATATTAGATATCTGCCTTCTTTGTGCATTCACTAGCTAGCCAGAAAAAATCAAAACAACTCACTCTCAAAAATCCAAACAAAAGCAATTGTAGTTGTTTTTTAGCAGCAGGTGTAGTTGCTCCTTCCATGTTCAAGATACATAATAAGATTTGGGGTTTTCCTAGTCTTTAAACCAGAAAAAATCACATTCTAGAGACTGCTGGGTGATGCGAGGAGACATGTATACAACAACTGTGACAACAGTAAATTTTCTCCTTTAGGCCAGAGTGTTTTTTTCAGTAGTCAAACAGTCCTGACTATAAGAAAATGATTTGGCTTTACAAATAGGCAATGTTACTTCATGTCAGCACCTGTGAGTAGATTGATGATTTCCGGGACAGCACAAAGAAGTAAGTGATGTTGCTGAATTGAATAGGAACAGGCTGAATCGTGATATTGAAGTGCAGCATCACAGTTCCCTCAGTGCCTGGGTATGTGGTGTCATTGACCAAGTAGTCCAACTGTAGAGAGCGTCTCTCATCCACCGGCACGTTCCTGCTCAAACTCAGCTCTGCACAAGGAAAAAAACAAAACAAACGCTTTTTTTCTGTGAGGAACTCAAAGTGACCAATCAGACTGAAGCAGAGGCAGCCTTTTAGTATCCTTACTGTATTCATGTACTGTCCCCCGCACATTGCCAAACATGGCTTTCTCCTCCCTGAACTCATGTAGAATGGTAAACGTGTCTTTGATCCAGGAGTCATTAGTCATTAGGGTCCCGACAAACTTATTCTCAGTCTGGTCCTTGGGATAACTAGGAGTTGTGTCTCTGTCATAAACAAACACATGGCCAAATACAGTGCCCTGCAAAGGTAAAACAACATCAGTTATACTCAACGCATAAGACAGAAACACAAACACACACACACACACACACACACACATATATATATATAACACCCTGACTTCACAAATATCATTACTCTAAAAAGCAATCTGTTATACTCAACTATACATAGATATATAAATATAGACATATATAGATATATGTCCAAATATATTCAGACACTCCTTATTATTAAATTCAGTTATCTTTAAGGTGCAACCACTATTGACACAAGTGTTCTGTTAAGCACACTCAGTTTTATAATCCCCATAGAAAAGCACTGCCAGGAGAACAGGAGCAGCTGCACATGAGTCTAGAGCCACTATGCCCAATGCCAAGCATCAGCTAGAGGGGTATAAGCTCCCCAGCACTGGGCTGTGAAGCAGTGGAACTGTGTTCTCTGTCAAATACCTTTGGGATGAGTGGCATTTGTGATCCAACATTCATCATTCAACATCAGTACCTGACCTTACTAATACTCTTGTGGCTGAATGCAATCAAGTCCTCTCCTCCCAGCAATGTTTCAACAGCCTTCCCAAAAGAGTAGATGCTGAAAGTACAGATTACTCGGCATTGTACTAGTAGCAACTAACCTCACTACGGCTGAATTCTATAAGCACATCCTCAGAGTCTGTGCCATTCACATAGGGGGCGGTGTCATCCTCATCATAGATGTTGATCTGCAGAGGGGTGTCCAGCCTGTGCAGCATGTCTGCCGTTCGCACGTTACACACTATGATCAGCCGGTAGATCTCTTTCTCTTCGCGGTCCACAGGTGCTGTGACTACCAGCTCTGAGGTGGCGTTATTGACCGCAAATGGCACTGGAGAGTCTGTAGCTTACAACAAAATCAACATCTACGTGTTAAATATGCAATGTGTACCGTTTCCAAATTTTCATAGTTAGACGCTTTATAGAGGAAAGACATTTAAACACCAGCAGGTGTGCTGTAAAGCCTTACTTCCTATCACCATGTAACATTCCACCCTCACTGCAGTTAGATTTTATTTATGTAAGTGAACTTTTTTAACTGAAAAACCTACTCATTAGATCTTATAATGAGCACTAATAAATAAGAGCTTACATTTTCATGATGATAGATCCATTTCTTTGAGTTCTTCTAATAAGCAATACTAATATGTCCTCATATGAAGCTGTATGCAAAAGTTTGAGTGCCTCCAGTCAAATAGCATGTTTCGAAGATTTTCTGAGTGATAATCAGTTAACACATCCTTTACAGGGAACAAACTTAAATACAGTATTTTTCTGCTAATTTTAGTGGCACAGTTTCTATGTATTTCCTGAGTTTAGAAAAAACCTGTTAGACAAAAACCAAACATTTAAATGTACCAAATGTGCCCATAACGTTTGCACAGACTACACTTTATTATTTATTTTCCAAAGATGCTAAATTTAGCAAATAAACATGTAATTTGACCAGGGCACATAAAACTGCACACAACTGTATATTTTGACATATTTTGGCTCACATAAAAACACTATTATTACAGGTACTTATGATGAATAAAGTTGATGTTACAATTGACTTTTGAACTGATTATGGTAATTTGCAATAAATGGCTTATCTAGTTATTGATAGTCATTTACATCAAAGTTTATTAACTTGACCCTCAAGGTTTAGGAGGATATTTCACTAAGCAAGTCAAAAAGCCAAGAAGAGGAAAGGTCAGAGACATTCCTGTTGGATAGTCACCGTTTTTGGTTTAAGTTATCTGTCTAAGAGAAATACTGCTTTCTGAAATAGCCAAAATCAAGAATAATGTGTAGGAGTATCTAAAATGGCCTTTTGCCTTTAACTGTACCTGCTTCCACTCTATAGCTGATGGTGTAGTTGGGACAGATGTCGGCGTGGGTGAAGCGACGAAGCTGTCTTAGAGCTCCAGGCAAGCGGTTCTCTTTGATGTGGGGGTTTGTATCTCGATCAGGAAAGCACAGTTTCTCCATCTTTGTCTGGCCACAGGAGGGCGCTGTGGCATTGATGAAGGTGAGACTGATGTCCACTTTAGAGTGGTGAATGCAGGTTGTTTTCTGAGACACAGGGGCAGCCGCCACTTTCAGGGTCAGCTTCATTGTGTACCCAAATGTGCTGCTGGCTAAAGGAGACAACATCAAAACAGTGTCTTAAAAGATCTGTCTGAACTGGTATCATCTCTCACCTGCCTCACTGGTACTCTTAACTAGAACTAAGGGAGCGTAAAGGAATAGCTTGACAATGTAGATAATTGATAGAAAACACCCATTACCATGTCATTTGCATAATGCTAATTGGTGGCTGTTTGTTTTTGTTTATTGTTAGCAACATTAGGTTATTTTGGACAGAATTATTCTTTCATGACCTAGATCTTTAGGACTCCATGACACTTAAATGATTAAAATACACATCTGTATGCAAACATATATTACTGTAGAGTGATTTAAAATCCACTTAATATGAAGGGAAATATTTTTTGCTTAAAAAAAAAATCATCATATACAGCAAATTTTACAACAATTCTGGTGTCTGAAGAAAGAAAATTAAACACAAGACCTTAACTTACATAAAGAGTCAAAGTCAGTCCACTCCAGAGTTTTGTTCATATAGAGGACTCCAGTGAGTGGATCTAGGTGGAACCATGCCGCATAAAGGGGTGGTTTCTGAACGTTCCTCCAGCATAGGCAGAAGTAAGGCCGCTCTGAGGTTCGCTCCCGCATGGAGTGCACCTGTAGCACTGGTGTCTGGGCTGGCTGACCAACATAAATGGTCTCTGAGTATGTGCTCTGGGGGAAGTAGAGTCCTGAAGAACCTGTGACAAATACATGGGGATGTAAACATACTTGTATATAATTGCAGTGTCAGAATGATGACCAAATGGCCTCTTATCACATTTAAGAAGTCAGAAATTGACAGAAGTTTGATTTGTTAATACTAATAACCTTTTTGGTGCACTTTCATATTCATTTGTATTTAAGTAGTTGGTAACTCACTCTTTGATTAGCACTTGTTAACTGCCCACAATAAAAATTTAGCTCTTTGTGTTCTTACTCTCAATATAGATACACTGTAACAGATTGTAGTCTAAGTGTAATCTTGTTGCTAAAGATTGCTAAAGTATATTGATAAATAATAAAGACAGTTTGAATTTGTAACCCATTCTTGAATTGGCTTACTATATATATTTATTAGCTGATGTGTCAATATGGGAATTATGGGCTAATGCCGATATTTTTCAAGTACAAATCTGTCAATGCAGATATATATGCATTTATAAAATGCAGAACTTGGATTATCTGGATTAGTCTTACAGAAGAACA
Source organism: Colossoma macropomum (assembly GCF_904425465.1). Taxonomy (NCBI): domain Eukaryota; kingdom Metazoa; phylum Chordata; class Actinopteri; order Characiformes; family Serrasalmidae; genus Colossoma; species Colossoma macropomum. The sequence continues at coordinate 20,708,144 of NW_023494791.1, read as the reverse complement.
CTTATGTCTATATGGTTACAAATGCAGTAAAATGAATAAATTACAGACACAGTAGCCCATAACCAAAATGTTCTCTTCTTCTGAACTACAATAAAGACATAATCAAATATTGGTTTGAAATATCAGTCAAGTCATCTGTCTGATGTCAATATTTAACTTTTAATCAAATATCTGCTGATACTGATATGATTCAGATATCATTGTGCATCACACATATGTATGAACTGTGTTATATGTTGTATTATAGAAAGAAAGAAAGAAAGAAAGAATAAATGAATGAAACGTTTTTTAACAAAAAGGTGTGCCCACATGGCTGTGCTACTAAAAAATACTCTTTCCTTCCAAGGAGAACTCAGTCAACTCCAATCTTGGGAGCAGCCACATGTGGCATGTGGCACAGCTGGAACCCAGCAGCAGGGCTCACCTTCACAGCAGTTCTTCAACTAGATGAGCCACTTGAGGCCCCAGAAGAAGCTGTTCCTCAACTGGACCAGACAGAAAAAAAACTGAAACGGAACTACCCAGGCACCCCAGACGGATTTCTGGAAACACAGCGTCACTGCCTCATGTTTTTACATTTAGATTCAGGTATAATATGTACTATTATTATTAGAAATTTAGAGCTGTTGCAGCCTTTTGCCAGTTCTAATCATTTTTGACTCATGGAAACATCAGAATAAAATAGCCTGTTAGCAACATCAGTTCACTTTCACTTTGTGAAAAAGTATTAACGATAAAACCTCCCTACCATTTCTCTACCCAATATCTACTTTTGTATCTCGGCCTTGTTATAAAACAGGACCATTCATGAATTCATGTTTGTGGCTTAATGAATTAATAAAGCACCTCCATATTCCTCTGCAGTGGCTTCAATTTAAGTCAACAACAACTGAAGCGGTGTCTCGTATGACATTGACGCTGCTCTTTTAATGAATTTCTCACATGGTCAATATGATGTGGTTTCCGTTTCTCCTTGTGTTCACCTTGGGAAGTTTAATTACTGAGGATAACATAATACTGTGTAGAAATGAATCATTACCTGCAGTGTGCTGGGGGGGTGATCTATGAAACACCATAACAGCCCTGTGCTCTTTACCGGAAAACGGAGACGTGAGCGTTCAGGCTGTAATTATATCCCTCTTGTGTTCCTGTCCGACGACGGTGGGCGGCCACTTAGGAACGTACTAATGTCATTAGCAGACATCGAAACTAGATTTTCTATTTCTGTTGGTGCAGTTTAGGCCTTGGCTCTGGTTTCAGACATTGATTTAATTTAACTGTGCTGGGATGACAAGAGGTCGGATTGATGGATACAATGAGGCCCACCTTCTTGAAGGATGGAGATACACTCAGGCCCACTCTAACCTCTTTTATTAAAAGCCTTGCCAAGACACAAACAAACAGCAGAAGGAATTTAGTTACTCTGTGAGGTTGCAGGTCACTTTTACTGACAGTAGTTGCTTGACTGTGTTTTGACTTTTTTTTTGGGTGTTGTTTTTGAACAAACAAGCAAACGTCAAATCATGTGCACCTTTAAGTTAGTCTTCTTTCTGTCATTAGTAATGAAAAGCGGACAATAAGATCACATGTACACAAGCCCATCAAATGCTAAAGAATGTGCTCATATGGCTAAAAATCAAAGAAGAGTGAAAGAGCATGGATCGCACCATTAATTCTTACTGGTACTGAATTTGGAGAAGCACTCACATCACAGTCTTTGCAACTTCATGTGTAACTGCACCACCAGAGAGAGTTAATTTAATCAGCATTAACATAAATGTGTGTGACATCTTCAAGGCCAAGAACATCAAGGTACATTAAGTGCAGATGAAGTTTTTTTAAGGCATTTGCGTAAGGACCTACCAGACGTCCTTCACCAAATTCAACACCACTGACTGTGTCCTGTGTGTGTCCTGAAGCTTGTAAAAAGCTAATACTTCAAAAGTCAAAGTCAAATTAAAGTTAATGAGCAAATGCAGCCAAGGAGAAAACAGCTAGAACAAACTGTGCATTGAGTGCATAGCTGAGCCTTTTCCTTTGGTGAAGCTATTGTTTTTTAATTGTTGAGCAATCCTGTTTTCTTTAATGAAAAAATGCTGTGTGACACTTTCTTATAATGAATTAAAAACAATATGCTTACTCAGTATAAGGGTCCTATTTAATATGACAAATAAGTTTCAATAACATTAAACTCAGTAGTTGAACTTCTCTGCATGGCAACAGAGAGCCATTAAACTGGTTGAGATCATTCCAAATTTAATTTATTTCCAGGACAAAAGCCAAAAGAATGTAGGTAGTTTATAGCATGCTAATTAATTGAGAGCACAGAAAACAGCATGGTGCACACAGAAACGGCTCAGTGATAGCACTATGGTTTGTCTGAAATCATTTCTGGAGGTGTTGACTGTAGGTGGTGATGAGTGTGAAACAGTAAGAGGATGAATGCACGTTCATGGGATAGAGCAATCACTTGATTAACATAGTCATTTGTCAGAAGCTCTGATGCAGAGCAATGCATAAAAACATGCAAACACCAGAATAAAAAGTGATCAAAAGTACAGTAACACTTTACTGAAGGATATTGCTCATAAGGGTACATGACACCAACATAAACTCACTGGAGCTGCTTTTGTCAACTCTGGTATCAGGTTGACATAACTCCTATGTCAAATGACTTCTTTTGAATTTTTCTGAAATTAGGTTGTGCCATCAAACTTTTGAAAAGTTTTGTAAAGTCAAAAATACAACAACTAGTTTAAAAATCCCAAGATGGCTTCTAGATAGAACGCCCTCTCATCCTATTATTTATGTGCGAGCAATATGTTGACAAATCTGTATACAGGAGGCACATCAAGTCCTCAAAAAAATTCAGTGTAATTGAAATGTAACTGTATAATGCCATTTTGTTTTCATATCCTGCTTTACTGTTAACATTAGTTAGCTATTATTAGCAGTGACACTTGGTGCCCAACATGGCCCAGTGCAACGCAGTAAAGTATTACCTAAAGTACATGGATGACTGGAAATAGACTAGCCTAGCATGATCAAATGTAAGTACAATTTAAAACAAAGCAGCGACAACTAAAACACTTTTGCATTTAGTAAAGACAACCCTTCTAGGAAGTGCCCATATTATTATATGCTTAAATATTCCTTAAGTGCATTTACATTACCAAAAGTGCGTGTACATCCACTGTGCTTATGGCTTTGACCTTTCATAGCCATAGCATGGATCATGACTGTAAACACTATGCAATCTACCGTATTGATTTCAGTTCTGAGGCAAATTGACTCTACAGCCAGTACACACACATACTCACACCCACACACACACTCAAACACACAGCCAAAAAAATGGAGATAAACTTTAACATTTGTTTTAAAACACAGAGAGCATAACTCTAATGTTATTTGATATTCCTGTTTGCCGGCCTCAGTCAGCTCAGCTCCTTGTAAACACTGCTTGAAAATGCACAAGCTATCGTCTCTAATGGCGCCACAATCTTATGTAGTGATGTGAAACAAATCCATTAAGCGCAGCGCATACTAATACAAGCTCCATAATCAGAACAGCTACCTGAAAACACCTGGACAAACCTCATCAGACGTGAAGCCTGACTGAAGGACACAGAAGCTACAGGCATGCTCAGCGAGAAAGCAGCCTGATGAGGAACGCCCTCAAGACAAAGACAAGAACTCGATTAGGTCAACACACACTCCACCGCAGAGATTTAGCATCTATGAGGTCATGAGCTGGTGGAGAGAGAGAGGGGCTCTCTCTTGCCATTCCCTTGAACTCAACAGAGGGCGGAAGCAGGCGAGCAGTCCGAGGAATCTACTACAGCATAATCCACTTACTACTGAAAGAGCACTATTCATGTGATATTATGTGTAAGCACAGAGATGCATTCATTGCAATCACCCGTTGTTCTATTGTAGCAACATGGCCATGGCTGAAATTACTCAAAATCACCATATGTTTGTGTAGCAATCATGATAACACTACAAAGTGATAATCACAACTCCATGTTCATTCTCTACAGAGAAATGACAGCTGAACATAGGTGGCCTTGTTTTCTACTTTAGTCAGTAGAGGTCATTAAACAAAGCCTAGTGATCTGTGGGAAACGTGGCTGATGTCCTTTCATCCAAGGTCGTCCACCGTCCCCAAACAATGACCAACTGGAAGCCAAGTAGCCAGTCTGGCAGCTGGCCAGTCAGTAGCTATACTAATCAAGATGGGCATGTATTGTCTAAAACTAGGGGTGCGGGAAAAACTCGATTCTTACATGCATCGCGATGCGGACGTGAACGATTCTGAATCGATTCACAACTGTCAAAAATCGATTTTCTAAATATTTAATTTATAATATAATGTTGACGGAACTGGAAGTGCGGAAGTGCAGCGCCCGGACAGTCTGTGGCGGCACATAACAAAAACACAACTGGATGAGCGAGAAATCCGACAGACAGCGTCTGCATTAAAGCCAGGTTAGATCAGGAGTCACAACACAAATGTTAAGAAGAGCCATTTTGCCTTTCAACAAAGTCAAACCACCTTTGGAGCCACAACATTTAATGCCAGTACGTGTTAATGTCGTAGTATGGGCTAAAAATATAAACGAGAGCGCAGATTTACTTTGCTCTACTTTAAGCTTTAGCCGCTTTTCTTCCATCTCCGCCAGAAAACTTTTCTTCAAAACTAGAAGAGTTTCTTGTAAAATATCTCAGCATCCGGCTGTTTTACGAGGCTGAAGTCGCTTCTCATTCTAATTTTCACCTTAAATTCTGCCTTAGGCGCCGAATGTAAGTGCTGCACCATTTAAGGTGGAACGGGAAAATTCGAAAGAGAAGCGAGTTCATTTTCGCAACTTTTTTTAAACTCTCGTTGCAGATTTTTTTTCGTTCGCTACTGGCGAGCGAACTGACTGCTGTCTGCTCACTGTTCTCGGTCGTTCAGAACCAGGGCTTTCGCGCTATGCCGAGATTCAGCGTCCAGTCTCGAAAATACCCCCTCCCCCTCTCTACAACGAGACCAAAACCGAAGTTAGAAGATCACTAAAGAAAACGGGAAGGACGGCTGTAACGTGCTGCGTGGACACCCATTACCACTGGATCTTATTTAAGGGCAACAGCGCATTTTATCGCAGATGAGTGGCAGCAGCGTCTCTGAATGAGAGCCTTCTAGTTCACTTGCCACATCACTTCCATTTGATTTATTAATAAAAGATATTTTAGATATTTAAAGCAAAGTATTTGTAATGATCCATAATGCATTTACATTATGGATCATTACAAGTACTTTGCTTTAAAACTACCAAGTCCTCAGACAGTAGGAAGATAGAAATCCTGTATAGAGAAAAAAGATGCATCGAGGTGCATCGATAATTGTTTTATAATGGCATCGCAGCCCTCTGAATCGTAATCGAATCGAATCGTGAGGTGCCTAAAGATTCCCACCCATATCTAAAACCATCCTGCCCTTCAGTCACTAAGCATTTTCAGCCATATAGATAACACATTACATCAAAAGTCATAGTCAGTCATAAACTTAAAGTCTTACTAACATTTTTAGATTTATATATTTTTATGTTTTGTCTACCTTATTGTGTTGGAATAAAACTAGTTTATAAATCCTGTACAATCCAAATCATGCAAAACGCTACGAGTGTTACAGGACTGAACAAACTAAATACGCCACCCTTCAAAACAAATTAAGATGACTCTATGATATAATACAGAGAAAATCATTACTCTGGCACTGCAGTGATTTAATTAGCTAAAAGGCTGCCAATTAAGCTACAATTCAATAAAGGACTGTTATTATTGATCATTACGCTTCAGTTCCCTTCACTGTTCTCTAGGCATTCCACAAGTCTTCTTCTTAAATTTACCAATTCTTTAGTACTGCTGATTCTTTGTAAGCCTTTAACATGCAGACCTATACCCACACTTCAGTTTTTTACTCTTTACATACCTTACATACAATATTTGGTTTCACTGCAGTTACCAAGTAATACAGGGAATCTACTGAATAATCTTAAATCTTAAGATTAATAGCTGAAGAATACGCACAACAGTAAGTCTAAGAAAGCCCAATGTTTAACCGTTAGACAATAAGCACTTAATTAACTAATGCCTGTACCAATGAATGAAGGTAATGAAGGTTTTCATTAATGTCTGAATTGATCAGATATTAATGTGTTAACTGTCACAAAATCCTTCCCCCAGTGTTCTGTATCATTCTGCCATCTTATCCCAGTTACCTATGTTTTGTTTGTAACTCCATCCTGTCATCATCCAGTCCAACTTTGTCTTGTTAGTCTTGCTGTGTAAAAATCATATTCTATTTATCTTTGTCAGGTCTTCTGTTTATTTTTGTTTTTGTTTTCCTATATTTCTTTGTATGTTTCTACCTACACAGTCTCTATGTTTCTTTAATAAAATCAAAAATGCATGCTTACATTAAAACAGTTCTGTTGAAAAAACTAATTGAAGTTTTGACAAAAGTGTGCATTCTGAACTTTTAATCCATAGCACAATTGTGTTTGTAAGCAGAAGAATGTATGTACATTTTATTATGATTTGAACTCGATGAAATGTTCTTGTTGTGCACATCTTGTTTTGTGTTTATGTTTTTGCCTTGTGTTTTTCTTGCCACTGAAACAAACAGAAAAAAGACTGGAAGTGCAGACTCAATCCTGTCAATACAGAACGCAAATCCAATGAAAACAATTTATTATGCAAATTTAAATCATAACAAAGCATCCATGTAGTTAATTGTGTAAATGAATAGTTCATTGTAGTAGCAATAGTACTGTAGTAGTAATGACTTCTAACATTTCTATTTAGTTACTGAACAATAAGCATGCAGTTTAAGGGGTTAAACATCCGTCACTGATTATGTGAGAAGGTTACACACTGATTAAAAATGATATCTTACCAAAAGAATTTGTATATTATAAAGGTTTCCATGACTAAGATTCAGTTTAAATATCATCCACTCTTAATGAGCACGCTTGAAGGAAGATTGAGTCCCTTAATCTTTGAAAAATGGGGGAACCTCTCTTTTCTCTTCATAGAAAATGAACAAATTAGACGTGGACATTAAGTGGTTGAGAGAAAGATAACTTAAGTTATTGTATGCTAAGGGCCAATACTATTCATTTGATGAGAAATATTCTAAACTGTTGCTGTGATACAACTTCTGACTTCGCTTGAAATAGTCAGAGATGTACTTCCATTAGATTCCACTGTAAGCAAATTATTACATTAATGACTTTTTATCATACAGTCATGGCCTTCTAAATATGAATATATTATACATAAGACATGCACATTACTGTAATACCAACATAATCAATCATTAGAATCATCATAAATGTAATCCTCTACACCACTGACTTAGGCACAGAATAAAAAGCATCAGGAATAGACATCAGTCATCAAGAAATCTAATTAAAAGTCTCTTGTGGGATTGGCCTGTGCATTTGAATTTGGTTTACGATCTCTCTTGGGATTGTACAAGACATTAGGACTCACAAATGAGAAACTTTTACACAACATGTTCTACTCAATGTCATCATTATCAGACCAATTACCAGTAAATCTATTATACAGTTAAAGATTTGATTTAAGAGTGAAACAAGGATTAAAGGGCAGCAAGGACAAGAGCAAACAGAGCAACAAATCACAGATAGACTAGGAGTTTTTTTGTGGGTAATCTAAGCTGTAACCTATTAACTTCCAAACCAAAGACATTTCTAGATCTCAGTGGTAATTTCCTCCACTGCATCAACCTGTGGGGAGCCCATGCATTTTACAGCGATCACCTGCTGAGCCTTAACGCCCTCACTGCATGGTTGAAATCGGCCAGTAGGTGAATTTACACAGAACAGTGACTGTGAGAAATTAAGTCATCAAGAGCTGCTATTTCCTAAATGCTAAGCCTTGCATTTTAAATGAAGTGGATACAGTGAAAAGTACTGAAAAAAAATAAAGAAAGGGGGGGGGGCTCACATAAGGATATAGAAGAGAAGAATGCAACTATTGCCCAAACACACACACACACACACACACACACACACAGAATTATACGTAAAGCTATTTATCTGGCCAGAAGGCATTTATCTGTTTGAAAAACCTTAACATTAGAATAAATGCAAATATACATTGTGATTCGTTGTGTGTGAGTGTGTTAGCTTAACCATTTCCAAATCTCTCCTTGGGGAAGTCCAGCATTTACAGTTAACATCCATTCCTCAGCCCTTCATTAATTGAAGTCAGGTGCTGTGGATAGAATTTAAATTGCACTCCATGCAATGCTTGGTGTTAACTGAGAAACCAAACCTGTGTTCATCTGTTTTCTTCTAACCATGATATTAATAACTTTACTGAAAACTAACAAAAAAAAATTGTTATGCTTTACTGTATTCATGTTTATACCTTATTGTGTATTTATCCTAAAGTTATATACTGTTTACAGGCATAAACGTACTTACTGTTGAGAAAAAGTTTTAAACAAGTATATCTTGTCACTGTTCTAAGACAATCATATACAGTTGTATGCAAATGTCTGATCTACCCCAGTTGTGAAAACAAGTTAACATATCCTCTACAGAAAACAAACCTAAACATAATTTTAGTTCACAGTTTTCTTCTGAGTTTAAGAAAAATAAAATGAAAAGAAAAATAAAACAAAATATAGTGTCATAACTTTTGCAAAGTTCACATTTTATGTTTTATTTATTTTCCAATATGTTTTATTCAACTAATAAACTGTAACTGTGCATTAAAAAGTAAAGAGTTGTGTTTTCTGTTGAGGATGTGTTAAATAAGTGAACTCATTTTCAATTAGAAAACCAACAAAACATATCATTTGACCTGGGCCTCCAAACTTTTGTATTCGACTGAAATGGTAACTTTTTAGCAGAAGGAAAAATTTTAACTTTAATATTTAAGTCATTTTGGACCATTTCTACTGAGCCATTTATCACGAAATGTTCACACAATGTAAACACCAACTGGTGTTTTTAAATTCTGGTGGAAAAATATGAAGACAATAAAACTGAAATAAGCCTCTCCCTACAAGTTCGAGGTTAAAATTCACATGTTCATAAGAGATTATAATAAATTGGACAGTTCTAAGCGCTTAGCCATGTCAGAGTACTTAGTCATCTTTAAACAGTTGAAAAGGGACATCAGTTAAGCCCCAGCCAAGCCCTCGAATTGGTTGTGCGTTGTTGTAAATGATCAGTCAAACACACCATGCCTCACTGACCACCGGAAAATAACGTGTAAAGACTCATGTAGAGAACAAGAGCTCCAAATGCCCTTGGGACATAATTTCAATCAATGTCTCCTTGTCCCTCCACCGGAGCAAATTAGATTCCACTGATGCATGGGATGGAAATGTGACCCTTAACTAACTGAAGGATCAGGGACAGGGCTAGCAAAGGTAGAACAGCCTCCATGGTCTACACACTTCAGTCAGTCAGAATGCTATATGACAGATTCATCACAAATTAAGGTCTTTGCGATCATCTCTGGGACCCATTTTTGTTTCCCAGCCTTCATGTCAGTGCTAAAGACTGCCCCCACCACAGTGGAAACCTGGCTTACTAAATTACAATGCTTATTGATTAATCACACAACAAAAGGTCAATATCATATTACATGTGACTGATTACAGTTTCGATCAAACAGAACAACATGGTAAGACGTACAGTGAAACTGCAGTTTAGTACAAGATGAGTTGTGTCCGAAAAACTGGTTTATAATCTACACATATCCACAATAGAGGTAAGAGAAATATGAGGGCTAAATACAAAATGCCACTAAAAACAGAAGACTGATCTGAGAGATTTATATATGTACACTTTGTTTTATGCCTTTTTGTAAAAGGATATTGCTTTGCTATTGTACAGTGGATTTGTGGATTTCTGAAAATTCTTCACGTGTCAAAAGTTGAAGCTGCAACAAAAAAATAAAATTAAAAAAGTTTCATTGATTGTCTAAGCAAAAACAAGTACACGTCATCTACAGAAACACGCAGTTTAATGCACAATCATTGTTTATATGCTTACATTAACATGTTGGAAAAAAAAATGTGGCCTGTGCAAAAGATGCAGCACATTTTATGTTTCATCATGTTCAAAGCTGTCCAACTCAGCAAAAAAAAAGAAATGGTATACTAAAATTCCCTGTAGCAGATGTGTTGCCTTATTTTTATGTAGAAAATCAACAAAACGTGATTTGTAGGGGATGTTAAAACATTTGCACGTGACTGGTAGCAAATTATTCATAACTGACAAAGTTTCCAACCACTTGCAGGAAAAAGAAGAAACACATATTAAACAATGTTCAAAAAATTGAGAATTAAAACTTTCACTTTACCTTAAAGGGTCCATATAGTGGAAAACCAAATTTCCCTCAGAGTTTGAAGTAATATGTAAACACTGTCAAAGTTTCAAAATACACCATTCACTACCCAGTGCATATGGAACCAACTCATTTACATATATCCACCTATTCAGCCTACAGCAGTTTAGCTCCGCCCATTCACGCTGAAGTTCTAGGGAGTGTTTCAGCTCTGAGTGCTTTCTGAATTGGGCACGATACAGGACAACCATTCGGAACAGAACTCATTTAGCTTATATCAGTCTTCAAGGCACAGCACCTACAACAGGCTGTTTAATTCTAAGGGTTAAAGAGAGGCTGTAAAATGGTCATGTAAAAATTAACTATGATCATTATTGGTATATAAAGCCACATAAATGCTGGAAGTGGACCAAGACAAATGTAGGACATGTGCCCTTTAATACACAGGAGGCAACAGAAATCCACTTATTTGGGTCATCATTCTATATTTCTATCATTTATATCATCAAATTTTGAACATGATCATTCACTTATTAAAACGTATTCATTTTATAACAACATATTAGGTGATTGCAGAGATAATCTTACAAACTCTGATTTCAAACAACTGTGAACAAACTTTGGACCAGCAAAATGTGTGTGATATTTTCTCCACAAAACACAGTCATCTTTGCATTTGCACAATCATATTAAAAGTGGTGGCGATAGCAGAAAAATCGGTAAGATTTATAAGCTCTCTGAGAGCAACTCAAGACACCAGCTAAACTAAATCATATAATGTAATAAGTGGCTAAATCAAATAGCGTCATGTATCAAATGAGATTTATTGGTCTGCTCTGTCTCAAAAGCAGTGGCTGCTGATGAAAATGATTGTGCTAATGCAGGCATGGGATGGGGGAGCGCAGCCTGATCAGCTACCACTACTTCCCTTCCACTGGACAATCTCCTGTGGGCTGATCATAGGAGATTACCACTTGGGTGAGAGTTTAAAAGGTCAGAAGTCATCGCAGTTCAACAGATAAGGTAACAGGGTCACAGCCATGGATCCACAAATCAATGTTTCACACACTCAGAACACACAAGGATTTTGACTTTGTGTGGGTATTAATATACATATGTCATTCTTTGCAATGATGGAGGACAATGGACAGATGCAGTGACTAGAGAAGTCAAAGGACATATTCTTCACTCATACATTACGTTCTGCTAGCCACACATGCAACTTAGCTGACTTTTACTGTAAATCAAATGAGTTGATTACATAAAACACGTACAGTTATGGTCTAGCCATTACATTACAGCATGCAGTTCTTTGTAAAACAGAGACTGGTTTATTTACAATCATCTACCACAGAAACAGGGTGCAGTCAGGCCTGGATCATCAAGTTATCGGCCCCTGGGCACAAATGTTTGGTGGGCCCCTACCAGGCCACCTTTTTGGTTGGTCAGGGAATTTTTTATAATATCACAGCAGGTTGCATGAGGGCTATGCAGCACCAATATGGCAGCAAACCAATTTGGGCACATCAACACCATAAATGCATTCATTAATTAATTCATTCATTTAGTTATGAAAGAGCTTTTTTATGTTCTGACCAAGCTTCATAGTTGGGGCTTGTGGAAGGAAAACCTAAAATCGGGATATCTAAATTATTCATCATTCATTTGTTATTGTTTAGAAGTAAGTTTACTGTATTGACTTGTGGTGGTTGCATAATAGGCAAAAGCCTATTAACAAGCAATATATTTTCCAAACTCTATGTGTCCCGCTATGGCATGATATGAGGTTACTGCTAACAGCAGCACAGTCATCATTCTGCATATTCCAATACGCTAGTTTGGTAAAAACAAAACCATAACAAGATTACACACACATTAACAGGAACACTTGTTAACATAAACCAAACAACCAGCACAGCACTTCCTTATAAAAGCAAGCGTCCACTCTTCACAAACACATGTGCCCCAGTGAAGACAACATCAATTACCCACCTAGGGGCCTGGGCCCCTGGGCACGTGCCAATAAAACCCATGGGATGATTCGGGCCTGGGTGCAGCTACAATAAAATAAAACCGAGACATCCCAAAGTGGCAACAAATGAAGACAAAATCCAACACAGTGTGAATATCAGAGCAGCGCACAACCTACCACATTTAGCTTTATGTTGAATAATTTGATAAAAAGTATTCAAAAAAGATTCAGATTTCTTATGCAAGCAACCTAAATATCTCAGCTACAAAAAAGATTTGTGTTTCTGGCACCTACTGTTTATAAACAGCTGGAAGTGGCATGAATGCAAACGTTACAATTTACCCAACAGTGAGGACTAAGTGTAACAGACTGAGGGGCTAATAACAGTTGCTAAAAAGTCTGGTAAATTGATGCAAAGACAATTAATGCAATACATATATCACAGCTATAACAGGTTTTTGATTATTTTATAATAATTTATATGGGAGGGTATGGATTTTTCTCAATGTTTATTTTGGTAGGCTTAGCTGTATCACTGCAATACAACTAACCCTGCTGTGTGGAGGCTAAACATTAGCCTGGCTAGCTCTCACTGCGAGTTGTTTATATGCATCAAAACAGTGCTATATTACAACCACCAAGAAAGAGGATTAAAATAACACAGGAATGAAACCTGTGACTTATACAAACAACTCAGTAATCAAAAGCCACAAAATTTTATGGTCCCAAAAAAAATTATCTGCCTGACTGCTGGTAAAATTTGCAGACAATGTTGCTATGGGAACACAAGAACATGACTTAAAGCATGTTCTACGTGAACATGTTTAATTACATGAAATGTCCATGTAACAATTTACTCTTTGTTAATTTGTGCCCATACCCTCCTCCACTTCCTCCTGATAGAATATCAAAATGACAATCTTATAGTTGTTCATACAAATGCATGTTATGAATCTATGCCGGGTGGTATCAAATCTAGAAAAACGCATCTCAGGGTATTGTAAAGGGCAGGGCATTAGATGCTGAATTCTGGCCAAAATAGAAATCAGACAAAATTCAGATATTCAGATATGACAGTAGGAAAAATAACACCTCATTGTCAATTCCATGTTCACATGAACAGTATGCCATAGGTCTACTGTGATGGGTTAAGGTTTGGCCTTTAGGTTTGTAGCAGGTGGTGACTGTCAAAGGATCCCTCTGTCCTGGCTCCACCCCCTCATTATACCCCTGTTAGCTTGTTATTAGTTTGTCACCTGGTTTTATCTTTGTCCTTTTTGAAGCCTTGCGTGAACATCTCTGCCAGTAATTCAAAGCCCTGTTATCTTTTAAAAGTGTTCTTGTTTCCTTTGTGTTTCTATTTTAATCAGGTTTTGACTTTGGCCTGCTTTAGTTTGTGTAAGACAATGGTTTGGCCTGCAAAGCGTTTTGACCCCTGCTTTGGACTTTGATTATGATATTTGGATCTCCCCCAGTGTATTTCGTTCACACGTGCATCCTGCCTTATCTCGCTTGTTATAATCCCTAAGGGTGGGCAGAATTGGGAAAGTACAACATCAATAAACATGAAAGCATTTTCCTGATACACAATAACTATTTACGAACAAGTTGGGACAGACGAATGCAACAGAAAAAACAGCTTTGCCACATTTTAATAAGGCTTTAAAAAAATACTTTAAAATTCATAGATTGCAAAATACGCTATATAAAGGAGATTGGAAGTAAAAAATCAAACAATTGCCATGCACTGGTTGTTGTTAACAGACTGTCTATAATTGGCCTAAATCTGTTTTTATTTTTCATGACATACAGAGTTCAGTCTTCTAGAAGTACTGACAATACTGAAAAAATGCATATTATTATATTGGGTAATGCTAATAGTGATTCCCCCATCATCCTTCAGAGAACATATATTTGAAGACAAATGAAAATAATTGACTAGGAAATAGACTCAATAACATTAACTCCAGCCTCATAAGCAATGGAGAGTAAGACCAAAGATGACGTAAACACATCACATCAACTTAAAAGTGCTCTTTAAAAGAAGGATGAGTAATCAAAGGATAAACAACTTCACAATATTTCTAGTAACCGAGCTACAGTGCAAATGTCAAAGTGCTGTCAAGAGCTGAAACACCAGACAGTGATAGTGGATTACTTCCGCTCCCAGTATGGTCAAAACCCATTGCTTTTGTTGCCATCCGTTTTCATGGGATGACTTGTCATAAAATGGATCAGATCCATTTTGCAGGAGGAGCTGCCAACCATCCTGTGTCTTTAATGAGGGATTTTAAGCCTCATCTGTTATCAGAGCTGTGTGCTCTATTATTTTACTGGCTGTATTTTCCCTTCAGAAGACAAACACACCATGTTTGCCCAGAGCTCTGCACACCTGCTGCACACCTGCCCTCTGACTGCCGCTCAGAGACAGCCTTTGTTTTCCTCACTGCCAGGAAGCAAGGCACTTCAAGACCATCACCATCAGTAGCTTTTTCACAAGAGGAGCATCACAAAAAAGTGCTCACAACACATGCACACACCAGTGCTTGATTACATTAAAGATATCTGAAGTGATGTTACATGATGCGCTCACTATATTTTGTACAGTCTGAAACTTAGAAATAAATAGGGATGGGAGGACAGCCTTCTTTGTGTAAATCAATGTAAAAACAAAGGCTTATCCCACTGAAAGGGAGGCACTTCTGTGTACTGCTAAAACCTTAAGAAAGAAAGGTACAATGAAGAAACTCTAACATTACAACTCCCTCAAATAAATGGGGTGATTGAATGTGTGAACATATATCTTTTAAACAATTACCAGAAATTTTTTAATCAGAAAATTTTTTTAAACCCCCTTATTAGGCACTAGCCATTTTTCACATGAAGCAGTAAAAACACATACTTTTTATGAAATCCCCACCCATATTATTGTTCTCACTGGCCTGTAGTAATGTTGTGTGTGTGTGTGTGTAAATCTTACATGTTAAATCTAGCTTATATATCCAATTGCTTATGTTAAGATTGTTGTAATCTTATTATGAGCTCATTTTACTTATTTCTAACCATTTTTTTAATTGTTTAAGTAAACTCAGCAATTGAAATTAGCTCACTATATTGGCAGATAATTTGCCCTGTTGTAAGAAATATGCATGAAACAAGCCAAATTATCTGCCAATATAGTAAGATCATTTTATATAGATAATTTTTATCTCAACATGAGCAATATTACATACATCTATAACTAGCCTTAGATCATTCCACTTGCCAAGATTTTGCAGAGTACCTTTTTTTTACTGTTTTTTTTATTGTTTTCCTCCAAAGTCTTGCATTCTAATCTGTGTTATTCCCAAGTTTTGTGTTTCTTCCCAAACTCATCTTCTAGTTCATCATTTTCAATGTCCCAGTCATGTTTTTCTCTTAGTTCATTGCCTTCCTCATTTTGAAGTTCAAGTAATATTTGGTTTTGTCCTAACTGACTATGTACAGTTTTGAGATACGGACACGCTTAGTTGACCACAACTGCCTGTGATTCTACCCTGCTGTGACTAAGAGCTCTAGAAATGCCCAAATTAAATGATTCAGCACAGATATCCTACCAGCTACCCATTATAACAGACTTTGCCTAACAAGGATTTAGTTGAGTCATGTTGGGCAACAAGCTGAAAGGCTGGCACAGTATATAACGGACTTGAATAAGGGGCTCCAAGAGCTAAGAATTTGTAATATCTTGGTTCACAGGGAATTATTATGATGAGCATCTTCACTATCGTTGAAGGTGAAGTGCCCAGACTTTTCATTCATGGCCCTTTTTCAGTTCTACTTTGCCTCTCCAACAGGGGAAGATACTGCAGAGGTTTTAAGACTGTTATCACGACCAAACCCACTACTCTGTCTGCTCTACCGGCGACTCCAGTGTACCAAGTTGACAACATCGAGGCCACTGTGCCGGTGGTTCCCACCTATTGGACTCACCTCAATGTCTGTTCCAGTAACTGCCATAACATTTGCCCTGGGGCTCTAGAATCATGTTCCAAACACAAGTACTTTGTATTTTGGAAAAAGTGCTGGGTCACATTCTAAGAACTGTGCCTGGTTTTGGCTCCTGGCAGCTCAGATATCCTTGCCTCTTACATAGGAATCCCTAAGACAGCCCCAGTATCCAACACAGAAGCCTACAAATGGCCCACCTATTCAAGCCTTGCACGCTAGCGATTCAGCTCTGGTCTTTGTTCCAGATTCGGATCTAGTGCTTGTACTTAATCCAATTCCAGATCCTAACTCACTTCTCTTCTGCTTCTGTAGATGATTCAGCTCCTGGTGCTCTTGCTTGTGTCTGTGATTCAGCTCCTGTTACTCCTGTTTGTCTCTGTGATTCAGCTACTGTCTCCTGTTACATCCCTGTCCCAGCCCTGCTTCATGTCCCTAAACCAGCTCCTGGCCCAATCACTGACTCAGCTCCACTGCAAGTCACTGTCCCTGTCACTCATTTTGCCATGACCCAGTCTGTGCTTCCAACCCTTTACCATTCTATAATCCAGTCTGGGTTCCTGATCAAATCTCAGTCCCTAGTTCTTTTCTGGTCCCTGCCTGCACTCTTAATCCAGTTCTTGTCTCAGCCCATGCTCACGACTGTGTCCCTGTCTCAGCTTACACTCCTTGCCAATTCCTTCCCTCAGCCTATGCTCCTGACCCAGTCCCTGTCATGGAATCCTCACCTTGGCTCCCCCCTGTACTGGCTTTCCACTGCCACCCAGCCTCCTTCTGCTGATTATTGTTCTCACTCGTGTCCAGTTATGCTGTGTGTGTGCATATCACACACTGTGTCTGTATATATACTCTGTCGTTTTCATATTTTTTTCATGAAGTCTTACGTTGTAGTCAGTCTGCAATTCCAAACATTGTTGCTCCTAAAATTCCTCACTCTGATGGTCTTCTAATTATTGTTTTGAATGTCTTAGTCCTGTTTTTCTTATTTCTTTGTTTTCTTAGTTTCATAGTTCAAGTGTGGTCTGATTTTTTTGTAACTGCCTGTTTGCCTTGGAATAGCTCGTATGCTTATATTTACCCTCTCTGCTCCCTGCTATGGACTACCATGATTTCTTGGTTAAACCTAATAAAGTGACTTTGCACATACAGCCTACCTCTCATCCATTGCAGTTTGTCTCTTGAATTCACAATGAAAGTCACTTACAAGTGAATTAAGTCCTTAATTGTGAAATCATTATGCTTCCAACACATTATGAATGTATAAAACAGACAAATCTAGCAGTTATGCTGAGAAGAAATGATGGCAAAAGCGGTGAAGACAAATTTTTCGCATTTCAAAAAATAATAATAAAATAAAACACTGCCTGCCACACCTTTTTTAGCACATAGATGTATGTTTACATCAATGACTTGGTTGCTGAGTGCTTGTGTCCTTCTAACCTTTACTGAACTTACATTATGACACCCTGTACTATGAGCTAGCCAGACTGCACATCCAAGACTGAATTATTCAGTAACATCAATAAACTACAGTATGATATTCCATACAACAGTGAAAGATTAGAATATACATTTCATCCAAAATGGCATTATTTTAGTGTCATCACAAGGAAATATAAGTCTTGTAGTTGTTTACTGAGAAATTAAAAATCTTTGTGAATAATGCCCAAACAACTTGCATTACCATTTGCATATAGATTGAAACAGAGTACACCATCAAAAATGTCTTGCATTTGTTGCTCTTGTTTGCACTGAGCTAGAATGTTGTGCCTGTCAGCTTCATAGTAAGAATCCTTTGACACTACAGGCTTAATTTATCATTTACTCATCATCAGAGTCACAGCTCTGCCTCTGCTCTCCATCACAAGCCATAATGAGGGAATGCTGAAATGCAGCACTCACATGCATGCACATACAGTCGCATGCTTTCTGAACGACCAAAATAGCAGAAAAAAAGCCTCTGCTATGTACTGCTTTTGCCTACATTCAAACTGCACCAGTGTGACCGTTCTCTTTTAATGCAACCATCCGCACGCCGCCATTTAAAAACTCCTGAGCTATGAGTTGGAATATAAATATAGTCATTTTGAGAGGGGTGTGTTAGTACAGTTGGACAGAGGGTTTTAAATGGGATTATAATATTATGATATATAACAGTGCACATATTGCTTGCAGAACCTAGTGGCATACTAGGTCACAGGTCCTCTAGACCCAATGCAGCTTCTCACTTACAGAATGGAAGAAACAAATCCCTTAATATCCAGAATGGTGGAATACAGGCGAGAGATGGTCCCGGATGCATTTAAACTTAGTCTCTACAGTGCACAACAACAAAAATAAATGGTTTGTAGCAGAAATAGACTGTAGCCTTTTTCTTAACCACAACTCTATTTATCTTTAGGGTAGTGTAATAGAATATATACAGAAGTGAGCATTTGCAAATTTGGAGGAAAAAAGCTGATTTGCTGAAACAAGTCACTCAGAAGCCTAAAATAATTCTTAAGATTATGTATTAGAGTAATTATTATCAAAAAATGTGATCAGAGTCTTATTGTTTGTAAGACAAAGCAGAAAGGCAAACACTAGACTGGAAGATGTCTTAAGTAGAACTTGTTTTAACTTTAAAATGGACAAGTGTAAACGCGCTATTATTGCGGTGAGCATGGTAGAGTCGATAACACACAACTGAACAGTTTTTAATGAAACATTACACGTCAAATTTTAAGTATAGAGTCTACGGACGACCCTGAAAGCAGACCTCAGCCTTACCTTCACAGAGGAGCAAGAGGACCACAACGACGTCTCCCCACAGCGTGCCGCGCGCCGTGCCCATACTTATCAGTCATAAGTGGGATTTCAGAAACAACAGACTAAACCAACTTGATGAACTGTGGAGCTGTTTTGCGGTTTCGATTAAAAAAGAAAAGGAGCCGAAAGAAATTCAAACGGTTAACGTTTTGCGCAGGAGCCAAAAAAGTCCGTAGGCTGAGTATCCCATTGGCGAGTTGGTCAGTGCGGCGCTAACATTAGCTGCGTAGCATGTGTGGCGCGATGCAGGGGGAGGAGGAGGAGGTTCAAACCACACTCACATCCTCAGCTGGATTTTCCACAGACAGCCACAGACAGCATCACCGAGTACGAAGCTCCCCGAAGAAAGTCCGTCAGGCTAATGAAGGAAAAGCTAGAATTAGGGTTTGACAAGTAGCTTAGCCTAAACAAATTACTCGGAGTACAGTGCATCACTGAGACCCACACTGTTTAGACTGTTAGGAGCCTATAAGGTAGCCAGATCAGAGGAATTACTTTCCATAGAAGATGCACTTTGGATTCACTGGAAAAAGTGATGCATTGATTTTAATGGATTCATATATGCACATCCTTTCTTCCACACATATTAAATATTGTGCGTGGTCTGACGCCACAATATAATTAATTCCAGACGTAATCGAAGTAATTATTGCTAAAGTATATATATATATATATATATATATATATGAAAGGATGTAAAGATGTAACAATTTGAATCAAGTACATTCACTTTCTCACTTTATCAGTGCACTTTTGTAATACAAAATCATCTGTTGTGTTTCTTGTGTTTGTTAGCAACCGAGTGGCTAAAGTAAAAACATTGATGCTGTGTCAATGGAACATGGACAGTCAGTGATGACCACAACACTAGAGCTGAATCAATTTTCGCATTATACAGCTTGGATGTTTATCCCATGATAATTTCACTAAAGGTCAAACAGGAAATGTGCCGTTTTAACAAACCAATGAGTGGAAATTAGCTGTTATTGAAACTGTTGTTTTCCATGTACAAAACTCTGCCCTGCTCATGTTTCATAGACAAGATATTGATCTCACTCGAGTGTGATGTTGTTTTTTATCTGAATATCAGTATCAAACTGCTGTTATTTTCTGGATTAAGCAGGACGATAGAAACAGAAACAAATGCAGTATTAAAATGTACTTTTTGAGATGTCAGAAGTGAACGCAGCAGCTCGAAACTTCAGTATCGTGTCTGAGGTGCTCTTGGTCTGTCTCAGCTCTGACGAGCTCTCAGCCTCGGTCTCTCTGTCTGATTGGCTGATTAACTCGCGCGGCGTTGTTTTTTCCCCGCCGGTACTGAGATAAGCCCCGCCTCCTGCGCTGGGATTGGACAGTGTTGTCCCCCCGCCTGTGCTAGGATTGGCCCATTAGGCGGCCTGCTCCTGAGTGTAAACTACTGAACTAATAGTGGTACAGGAGGGCGGGGTTCTGCCGGAATACGGGTGGGTGAAAACACAAGTCCCTTGATTTACGTAGAGAAGGGCGGCCATGATGCATTAACCTGCCTCCGGGGCTGACTACCAGTCCATCACGACAACCACACCAATCAGTGTCTGCACGGCTGAACCCCAGTGAAACCTATACGAAGCTAAAATGGCTCGGGGATGTGTTGAGTTTATACCGTGTATTGCTGTCCCCAAACAGCTGCATGAACTGTTTTGCAGCGGCCACCAGGACAACGTTTTTTGTCCATGTCAGTTTGAATGCAGCTGTAAATGTGGATAATTTAATAGACTAATAGACTAATAAACAGTAAAATCTGAATAATAAAATAGGATATTTCTTTCACAAAGAGAGCACATTCTGTGTGTCATTTCAATGTAAGAGAGAAGTTTATTTTTAATGTGATTTAGTAACATTTTGCCCCATGCAGAGGGAGTACTTTGAAGCATTCTCTTAATACCACTTCACTAGGCCTGTGTTGTTGTGTATTGGATCTATAACGAATATACTTTTGATTGTGACAGAGAGTAGCAACTGAAAGAGACCTAGAACAACATGCAAACACAAACAATATGATTATTTTCTGAATAAATGGTTTATTTTTAAGTAATTCGTTTACTCTGTTCTGTGGGTAGAATTTATCACACTGTAGATCCTCTTAATATTACCCCATATTGGCCCACAGGAAGGCCCTGTTTACATAGCTTTACATAAAAGGGCACATAAGCAAGCCTAAAAGGTCCATATTAACAAAGCTCAGATTACTCTACAGCAAATACAAGAAGGTATTTTGAGACATATGGTCAATGTAAATCAATATAGACGAGCAAGCGCAAAGACAGATCCATGACATGTATGACCACAATGCATTTCTTTTTTAATGTGACTGCATGATAGCATCTTCTGGAGATATGAACCCATTCTAAAGAGAATAGCATTATTACCAAAAGCATTTTTTAGCAATTATTATTATTAGTAATAACAGTTGCTGTATCTAGTTTAGTGCCTACTATACATTAGATATACACATATGATATGTATATGTACACTAATGTTAAAATACTGCTCAGTGATTTTAGCAGCTTTTGGTAGCTGAAATTACACATTGATGAGAAACATTCCCATGGGTCTTGGGGTATAACAATAATCATTAGTCCATTTCCTAAATCAGTTGACCAATTTACTTCCATCTTTAGGGCGGCTCAACTAATGTGGGTAATTTGATCACCTGAAAATGAAAAGCTTTCTCATAAACTGACAGAAGAGGAGGAGGTCTTTCACTGAATTTGTAATACACAGTGAATAGTAATTCAGTCTTCCAATGGATTATAACTTTTTATTAATGGATCAAACCTTTTCCTAAATGAATGTAAAAATATGGGCTGGAACAAAATCCTAACTAATAGAGGAACAGCCACTCTTATGGGTGATAAATAAAGCTTAAAAAATGAAAGAATTTGTTTTGTTATATTGCCTATTCATTAATTTTGGCCTAGTCTTTTTGCTGCAGTCCCAGACCTTTTTATTGATGAGAACACTTCTTTCTTGTGCAACATTTTACTATAAGGCTCTTTGAAATGCACAACATAAATAAAATGACTCATTCCTATCATCATTATGAAGGCTTTTTCTGAGTGAGAGTGTTCAGTATAAAGTTACTGAGCTACAGAGAGAGATAAAACCTCTAGATCCTGGCCAGTTCCCTCTAATAGTTGCTCCCAGCTGGGACAGAGGTCAGAGATGTTGTTCAACATCTGTCATTCATATTTCATTTATCAGAATCTCGTTTAACGAAAATGTTTGCTTGTATTGACGTCTGTTTTATGTGGTGAAGGGCCACTTGTGAACGAGCATGTGAGCTGCCGATGTAATTTCCCTGATTTCACGTTAGTGTGAGTCTGAAAAGTGTTGGTCTTATTAGAGCCACTCCTTGGTGAGCAGTCCAGCTTGACCCCCATTAAAGAACTGTCAGCTGAAGAGCAGATGGTACCCACTCTCTGTCTCACGGCACTTGGTTGGGGGGGGTGGCTATGGCAACCGATTCATAATGGCCACCCCTGAAGTGGTGGAATCACTCATTCTAATTTGTTAAGTACCACTTCAGTCTGTTTGATTTAATCAGTACATTCAGGGCCTTACACAGCTGACATCAAATAAAACATCCCAGGTGTCTTCAGGAGACAGTAAATCAGATACTCTGCTTTCACCACAGACACCTATTTACTAATTGAGTGACGGAATACTCTACATTCAGTTTTATGGACCAAACTAACACATCTAGGCTAATGTAGATGCACTAATTTGAGTGAAAAAGGAAAAAAAAGGCAGAAGTCGGGTCATCTAACCATCTGTCTACCTAAGCATCCAATCTACATAGAAACAATCAAGTAAAAAGTAAGCAAATATCCTGAAGACAGTGTAAGAATGTACAGAAGGGCTGTGTTTTGTTCTGTGATGTACAGTCAAACATATTTTTAAATCAGATTTTGAGGAAGAAATGTTTGCGGTAGAGCAGATAAGCGATGAAGATCCAGAGTGCAGTGCCCCAAAGGTTCTGGAAGAGCTTCTCCCAGTGACTGTCCTGGAAACGCATCTCCCAGCTGAAGGGAAAGTAGAAGCCCAACAGAGAATGGCCCACATAGACAAAGATGGAGTTCATTCCTGTAAACAAGTTCAGATTATGGTACAACATTTGTCAGTGAAATTTATAAACAGGCTGAAAGAGCATCACATAAAATTCTGAAGTGCACCACATCAGGAATTACTTTTTCTACAGGTTTCTTTACAACAGCATACAAAAATACAGGTGCAATTAATGTAAAGCCATGATTTATACACAACATCCTTGCTTGTTCTCACCTGGATAAATGAAAGGTTGGCCACCCCACCATCCCTTGACGTCCACGACAAAGTATATAACACCAAGCAATGCAAAGGACATGCAGCCCATGCAGGCTACATAGGACAGAGACCTAAGACAAAAAGGATACTCTCTAAAAGATTAAGCCAGAATGCATATGCTGAGCGTATCCTCAGGTTATCATATGTTGTATCAGAAATAATCCTTACATTTCTGTCTAATCCTACTATCATTTCTTTCATTCTTCTGTCTATCCATAGAAATATGGTGATTTTGCTTTGTAATTTAGAGCAACTGAACCTATTGACCTGGCTTGAATGGTAGAATTTATTTAATCATTTAAATGACAGAGCTTCTTTAATATTGGGAGTTGGAACTGCACACAAACGTCTTAGCAGTATCATTTCTATGGTACACTTGATTGAGCTGCTGTGAACTGAACAAACAGCAACAACAGTGAGGGCATCACAATGTAAGACAAAAAGATAAATAATAGAATATAGAATAGAGTAGCATCTGTTCTGAAAGTATTCCTATAAGAATCATTAGCATCCAAAGTGAATCCTTGGCACATGCTCAGAAAAGCTTGAGCTGCGCCAACAAGTCATGTCCCTGTCTGTTCCTAAGTGCCAGGATGTTGGATGGAATTTTATCTAAAGTAAAATGTCTGCATCCCAGAGAGCTCAGGCAGACATCGTGAGCTGAAGCGGAGCCAAAAACGACTCTCAGCTCGTGGTTAATTACTTTTAGGAATCAAGACAGACATACTCAGGGGCCCAACAAGCTGTATATGATGAACTGCTCATAAAGCTCAGGTAGGTAATTGGTTTAGATGAGCATGAACGGACTGAAGTCCCAAAGAAGAGAACACATACATACATATCAACACCCCCAAATGTACCATAATGCATCTCAATGTTCTGAGATATATACATTGATGAGCCAAAACATTATGACCACTTACAGATGAAGCAAATAACGTTGATTATCACAGAACAACAGTGCATGTCAAGATCTGGGATATATATCTTGATAAGCAAACTGTCGGTTCTCGTAGTTGACATTTTGAAGACAGGAGAATTAGGTAGATGTGAAGAGCTGAGTGACTATGACAAGGGCCAAAATTTGTTACATCCTAACAACTGGGTCAGTGTAAGTGGGCAGACTTGTAGGGCGCTCCCAACAACAGGGTGTTGGGCGGCCAAGGCTCATTGATGCGGGACGGCAATGAAAGCTAGCTTGTGTGGTCCAAACTGACAGAGGGACTAATGTGGCACAGAAAGTCACTGAAATTTTTAATGATGTTTACAGGATAAATGTATCACACCACACAGTGCATCGCTCTCTGCTGAGTACGGGGCTGTGCTGTTGCAAACCAGTCAGAGTGCCAATGCTAACCCTTGTCCACTGCTGAAAGTGTCTACAATGGGCACACAAGTGTCAGAACTAGTCCTTGTAGCAATGGAAGAAAGTTGCCTAGTTCAGTGAGTCATTTTCTTTTACATCACTTGGACGACTGGGTACATATGTGCCAATGACCTTGGGATGTGGCTGCTCCAGGATGCAGTTTGGGAAGAAGACAGTGATGCTCGAAGTGATGTTCTGCTGGGAAAGTCCAGACTCAGACATTCATGCGCATGTCAGTTTGACACATGCCACCTACCTAAACATTGCTTTTGACCAGAGACACCCCTTCATGGCAATGGTATTCCCTTATTGCAGGGGCCTCTTTCAGCAGGATAATACACCCTGCACATGTTGTTTGGGGACGGTTTGAGGAACATAATTAGGAGTTCAGGGTGTTACCCTGGCCTCTTCCCCTGATGTCAGTCTGATCAAGCATCTGTGGGATGTGTTGGAATAATGAGTCTGATCAACGATGGCTCCACCTCGCAACTTACAGGACTTAAACAATCTGCTGCTAATGTCTTGGTGTCAGATACCACAGGGCATCTTCAGAGGTCTTGAAGCCATTCCTTGGCAGTTTGAAGCTGTGTTGGTGGCACATGGATGACCAACAGCATATAAGGCAGGTGGTCAGAATGTTTTGGCCCATAGATGTACATCTGAAATGTATCATTAGCAATGAGCATTATTTTTCACTAAAAGCAAGCAAGGTTGGGCAATAAGACAATGATACTGATGATAATCAATCCGGATAATTGAAGGCATTTTCACAATACGTGAGATGTCAAGATGTATAGTTTTTCTTAGGTTTGTAAACAAGTTGGAACTGACAAAATACACTGGCAGGATGGTAGTGCCATATTTTGTAAAAGTCTAGGAAAAATTATTAGTACATTGATTTCTTAAATCTAAAACTTCTTAAAACTATTTGAAAGAAAATAAACAATTTAGGTGAAAGAATCAAATAATTAATAAAAATAAATGAATGAAATAAGATTTTAACATAATGGACTGACATTCAATTGACTACTTGTTTCTGAGCATTTGCTGTACATTGATTGTTGGTGTTTACAGGTCTTTTTTATAATAAATGAAGCTGTGCCGTGCTGTAAATTTACTGACAATATACTCAGAAAAGCATTTTATTACAATAACAGTAATATATTGTCATGCTGCCCACCCCTAACTGCAACCTATTTTCTTAAACCCCTTGAAATTCCCATTAATACACGCTTATGCTTTTTATTCAGTAATTAATGGAAAACAAGGTAAATTGACCAAGTTATTCTGAAGTTATAGGTGTGAGGCATTGACCTTGGGAGGAGTCCTTGGCATTTAGGGGGGCAAACACATTTAATTCTAAATGAAATGATGCAAATAATGTTCCACTGTCATGTGAAGTTTTTTGTGGCCATCCCAGTATGCTCTCTGTCTTGGCTGTGAAGAAGAAGAGTGATCTAGTAAGAGGATGTATCACCCAGCTTGCCTCACTCTTCCGACAGTAAGGGTGATTATTTACAGGCAGATCTGTGGTTAGAAGTAAGTAAACGCGTGTTTTAGCAGCTCTGATTTGTGCCTACTGGAGACTCATCCCTTCTTTAGTGTGGAGAGAAGCGGCTGGATTTAGAGGGTCAGGAAGCACTTACCAAAGGTTTTTATTGACAGGTATAAATCCTTCGTCTCGTGTGCACTTAGAAAGGATGGCCGCCAAGATTCCCTGAGGGTCAAAATGAAACAGATTTCAAATCAATGCTGAGCCATAAAGCAAGCACTATCGGACAGCAGAGACCTGCAGCAGCACAATAAAGAGTCCAGAAGATTAGCCAACTGTCTGAGAGGAGAGCCAAGTTAAGTCCTGTTTACCCCAAAACTATACAACGTAATGCTCTCTTTCACCAGTCAAACTGGTATAAGACAGGATAAACTTTTGATCTTACGTAAGACAGCTTAGCTTTAGATAGGGGGGTAATAATACACATTTTTTCTGGTTCGACATGATGAGATCCAAATTTGATTTGATTTTTGATGTGTTAAAAATGTCTTGATGCTACAGAGCAACAAAATGTTCTACACAGAATTGGTTTGGCTCAGAAAAATACAAATTTTATTTTGGAGCAAAAGACTGCAAAGCAGCATGTTCATGTGCAAAGTAGTGAACTTACAAGACAACACTATGAAATAATACGAAAATGGATATAAAGCACCCAAATGCCAGTGCTTTCTATGTGAGACGGCAAATGAGAGACCCTCAGAGAAGACCCAGGGGTGTATGGGCCATTCTGTTTTAAAGCTTGATACATGTTCATTTTTTTTACATTTTTCAATACTATTCAATAGTATTGAAATTGTTACACCCTTATTAGATGATGCATATTCTGCCCTCTTTTACTACACACACACTTTCCTGCACTCTCTGAAAATATGCCCTCATCGACAAAAGCACAACTCCTCTGTAAATACTGCATATATTTTGCTACAACAGGCAATGGCTTGGACAGATTCAGTGAAGTATTTTGCTTTGGCGAGGGTGGACATATCAGCGTCCAAACCTGCTTGTTAGAGGGATATCCATCATTTGTATAGATGACAGAATCAATGGTGTGGAAATAGCCTGGCTGGCTCTAGATTGAGTCTCCAGGCTATGTAGGCAGGATGTGGGACAATCGCTGCTATGTGGGGCAATCGCTCAATTTCAATCTTGCACTGCCGACCACTGATCGTTGAACTTTAATTAACTCAGGGCCCTTGCTTATTAGGACATAGGGGCACAACAGCCTCAAACGATCATCTTGCAATCTGCCGCAGGATTTACGCCACAGCAGCCAGCCTAACTCTCTTAGCGTATGCTTTATGACTTTGTTGATGTGGTGGGAGACAATTATGCACATGCTTAACCAGGAAGAAACCCCCCGTGTCAAGACTGCATTAACCATACAAGAGGCTGTTCAACCTGCGATGTTTCCTCAAACCATACTGCTCTCTGGAGATGTCAGTGATAACTGATAGTCGCTCTTGTGGTTGTGTCTGTAAGAGCCTTGCCGCCTTTCTGAAAGCTCAGTCATGTGCTCTGTGGGTCAATAAATATCTTAATCCATATTTTTCTGTGACTGGCCATTTCAGTCCAGTGCAGAAAAAAGGTTGTATTTCACAATAAACCTCTCATATGGAATTTCTACACCTCTCTGCTCACAGCCCATAACAGCAGACAACTCTAACTGCATCCACAATTCCTGTACATGAACGGAACTAGTCATTATCATCAATTATCAAAATCATCTGCACCCTAAGTGATGACACATTCTGAAGACAATTTCAAGACAAACCTCCACCCCCAGCCCTGCATTTCACAATGGAGGCTCCAGCAGAGGTGAATGGTGGGAGTATAATGTTTTACTGTTAGCTAGTTTATTTTATCATCATAATGTTTTACTGTTGGCTAGCTTATTTTATCATGCTGTGCCTCTAGGCAAAGCAGAATAGATCTCCCCTCATTTATTTCAGCACCTTGAGCACTATAGCGCCACAATAATGGCCAGTGTGGTTCAACATAGAGCTGTAATGGACCAATTTGTCATAGAAGCTGGGGATAATGAAATTTAAAATATTGGAATCAGGCATCTGCTAACACTGGGTTCACAACATGTGCTCTCCCCTCACGTATCCTACTTGGAAAAGTGATGAGAGTAGATGTGTAATGCTTTACACAACCCACTCATGAGGCCTCTATGTAAAGAGAAGAATAATGTGCAGACCTTTAATTAAGAGTTGGTACATCCAGTGACCTCATGTTGCAAGATGGAGGTGGACTGTGGACCCTTGGAAGAACATTGTTTAAAGGACTTACACAATGTTCATGAGTATATGCCAGAAAACACTTTCATATCTCCTCTTCAATATTGCCAGTGCACATTGAATGATGACTCTCTTTTATTGCTCTCTGTCTCATATCACATAATCCTTCCTGTTGCACTGACAGCAGAAAGAATGCTACATCTTGCACTTACTTCAGATTTTGGGCACATGGATTTTGATCTGTCGTAGCCATTGAAAAGAAAATAACTGGTCCAGGAAATTTCTTTTTGCTAGATCCTAAGACTGAGTAATAAAGTTCCTCAGAGACCTGCTGGTAAGATGCAGGTCGAAACAACTGTGCTGGACCTTATGGGCAGTGTTTCACAAGCCCTTTCCTTGAGGACCCCTGTTCCGTGTAGTTAAGCGATTTCCCTTCTCTCACACCTGATTCAGTTCATTGGCTATTTTTCAAGCCGTCTACGAACTGAAGCTGAGAAGCTGGAAACTGTGAAACAGCTACTTTATGAGAGGAATTTGGAAACACCGTTTTAAGTGGTTCAGCACGGCTCTTTTCTTAAAGATGTTCAAAAACCACATAATAATGATAAGAGTCCTGATCATTCATACAAAGACCTTTTCTGATATTTCTCCCTTTATTCAGTCACAAAGAAAGCTCCCTCTGGTCATTCTGCTGGTGTGCTTAATGCCCTCAGTCTGCCAGACAAAAGCCTTCCATCAGCACCTGTGCTCTCTGGAGAGGGCATTCCAGAGACTCTGCCACCAGAACCCCAAAACAAGCCAGCAGCAGAGCTTTCCTGCAACATACAGCTTCATATTCATCTATAGCCTTTAATTAGAGCACCAAAAAAAAAACTGCTTTAGAAGCCAAATCTGTGACTCAATCTGGTAACGCTTCCATTTAAAGTGTTTTTTGACTTTTTGTCACTGTCATATGCAAACCTCATAATTTGCAACATTGTAAAAACTTTTTTAAATATTTTATGATGAACTGACCAATAGAAATGGTTGAAAAATGCTTAAAATAAAATCTTGTTATTGTAATGAGTAAATGAAAATGAAAAATGTTTTTGTCTCCTTCTGTACAGTTACCATTTCAGATGTTTTCTTACAACAGTGACTGTAAAAATGAAGACAACATGAGAGTGTGTATACAGAGTTAACACACACACACAAACCCCTAAATGGAGTAAACGACTGAAGAACAACAGTGTGTGAACTCTGCTCACTTGTTTGTCCAGGCAGCCCCACTGAAAGGACATCTCGCATAACCAAGCTCTTTCCCCAGGGGACAGAGGTTTAAATGCCCTCCCACACCACACTACCATCATAGCATATGCCCCCTTCACTTTCCAGACCACCCAAATGGAGCTTACAACCAACAAGCTGCTTCTTCCCACCATCAAACCAATCTAATTATTTCCAATCATTATAGTGAAGTATATAGTGTATATACTTATATGGTGAGGTATATCTCACTCTCCACAGACTCTAGCACAAGTTTAGTTAGCTGGAGAACTTAATTCTTAGGGTACATCTTTGGTTGTGACATCCAAGTTATTGAGTACACACAGCTGACATGTTGAATAGTCAGAATAGTGCAGTTCTTCACCTGAAATATGCATAAAAAATATAGAAACAGTGGCCACAACAAGACAACAACAAGAGATTGGTGAACAAAACAACTTCTCTACTTCACATGCTATGTAACTAATACGTAACATTAACAGCATACTTTATATGGTAAGACCACTAGAGATCTACAAGCTACAAGAGCCATCCGGTCCAGTCCCGAGAGGGGTCCGATACCAATCTCTGCCTGGGAACCCATTCCGTGCATGTACAGATGGATCATATGACGTCTACCTATTTCATTAACTGTCTGCAACTACATGCAATATAACACTTGTGTGCTGCAAAAGTCATACAGTGCTGTGTGTATAGAGAGTAAAGTGTTTGATATCTTTATGTACAGCTATGATAGCTGATACATGGAGTAAGGCTGAATTATTCCCTCATGTAACTCATATTTCCAATCATCTACTGGCTTTACATGATTACTAAATTAATATCTTTGGGAGTCATTTAGATGATGAAACAACTTGTTACAGATATTATTAATATCACATTTCAAAGTATCTAACAATATGGCATGATAACTGCACTGAACAGTTTGAACAAAAACAAACTTTATACTCAGTATGAGTGCAACATTTTTCAATTCAATAAGATTTTAATCATCAAATCACAGCAAACCGCAGAACACAACAGCCATCCTCTTCTTTGTGTGACAATGCAATGATGGACTACTAGAACTACTCCAAAATTACATATGAAGAGATCTCTTTTCATTGATTTCCATTAAAAGTTAAGGACATTTTTGTCTTTTCCTGTAAAGTCACTATTTTGGAGATGTTTTTTTTGGACAGCAACAATATTGAATTAGGCATGCTTGAGGAGGGTTGTGTAAATTAAAAAACAAAACTAAACAAATGAGCAAAATCCTGGGATCTTTTCCAAAACTTGTATAAACTCACCACTGCATCAAAACCCAAAAGGGCTGAGCCGCATTATCTTACTTCAAAATAATCAAACCCAGAGATTTGTAAATTTTAAATTCAAAGGAAAAATACTAGTATTTTAGAGAATATGGTATCTCAGAGAGTAGGTATTTTATTAGTGAACTGCAGTTCTTTTAGTACTATATGTAATGCGTAACCTACCAGTGTGATGGTCCAGATTGTGAAACGTATCATGATGTTCCAGTTCATTTTGCGGAAGAAGAGGAAAATCTTCCCTGCCTTAGAAACACAGACATGACACCGCTCATTATCTTCAAACACAGTTCACATTCTACTGGCTGAAAGGACATCACTGGACTTCATCTGTGACATTTTCAACAAGTTTTTATTAAATATAACAATTAAAAATGATGTGTAAGTAATTCAGCGATTGGTTTGCACACACTTAAGGCCTATAATATTGAATGCATTAAAACCAGAATCACCTAAAACAGCTCTGAGGGTCTGCTGGGCTATAGTGTTCATCAAGTGGTGCACTTGTGTAGTGTTGGATGTGGTTAGGCTGTGAGCGGATGTGCTGGTTGTGTCCCTGACATGGAGCTCAGGTTTCAGTGCTGCTGTGCTGCTCTACGCTGCTGCAGGGTCGGCCGCGCCCGCTGATTAATTTGGTGATGACGAATGTGCCTCAGCCGAGGACGCGCTGGCGGACGGACACAAACGGAGAGGCTGACACCTGCCGTGTTCTCTAAGACATGTTGATTGACTGGCTCGCCGCTAACTGTTTTTTGCCTCCGCCCTCGGGGGATTGAGAAATGTGTCCAGGTCTGCGGGGTGAGTTCTCAGCAGCCGGTGCGACACTGTCACTATCAAAGGGTGAAAGACTTTTCAGTGATCTGCCACAGAATGCTGCACTGCAGACTATACTATACTACTCTGTGCTCTGTGGCCCTGAGAGAAAACAGCTGTCTGGCTGTGGAAGTGGTCAAGCAGTCCAGCTGTGGTCACCTTAAGAAACAACCATTAGGGTCTTTTTTGTGCTGATGTGAAAGTGGGAATTTGTAGCTTGCATTTACATTGATCTTCATAAGAACTGAATAAATCTTTGTAGCAAAATTCAGTGCAGAACAAGCAGTATCTGTTTAACTTACTTGCATCCCAATGAATCCCAGTACAATTGAATTGATGGTACCAAGAACACCTTCTGGGTCAAAGGGCTGAGTTGTATGATACATGGCCTGTGACAGTGAACAACATGCAAAGGGAAGCCTGAGTTTCAAATTATGCAAAAAAAGTAATACATGATAAAAATGAAGATACAAGGATTTGGCATGACAGCAACAATATGTTATATATCTCTATAATGCTAATCCAGGTGGATTTAGTCTCAATGTTTCCCTTTTTCTATTACATGTTTATCTATATAGAAATATACATGAAAAACACTGAATATTGGTAAGGCCCACAATTCCCATATCAGTGCACCTCTAAAATTTACCATGATAAGAAAATAAGGCCAAAGAACTTGCTGAAGTTGGCCTAAAGTAATGGCATTTTGTACAGCTGCACGTTGGCTAAACATATAGCAGTGCCTATTTCTATTTATTTTCTTTTGATTACATGCAGTTCTTGTTTTGATAAATCGGTAGTCCCAGGTGACCAAAAGACTAGATTTAATATGATAAGTGATGACAAAACTCACTTTTAGGCCCTGTGCTTTGATCAAGCCCAGAGAACATATGGACCAAAGGAAAATTTCAGACATGTGCATTAATGAGTTAAAGAACAACTTTTGTAAAAGAGATGTGTGAGTGTAAAGAAACACTTTAAAGTTTGAAGAACCTCAATATCATTAAAATGTTTGATTAAATATCGATTAAATGTTTTTGCTAGAACAGTATGTGCAAGTCAAGAACCATTATTATTTTTCAGAGTGTGCTTCACTAATTTAAGCCCACAGAGTTGGTTATGTTTGGGACTGTTTGTTTTCATTTTCTCTGGTCCGTGATTCTCACCTTGCATGTTGGGTACCAGTAGATGTTGTCTCCTAATAACCATCTGTCTATATATGCAGCTGCTCCTCCTGTGCAGTTAGGGTACAGACCGTTATCGCCTATTCCTCCAGCGCCCAAATACCCACTGTCAAAAGCAACAAGCCATATATGACTTCAACCAATCAGACATGCTTGCATTTAATCTGAATGGATGAAATAAATCCTTTTCTCCTTCATTTTTTATATGAAGCTGTATATTGTGGGCATACATAGCAATAGCCAAATGTTTATGCATTATCTTCTGCAGAACAAGGACAGTGCATATGAAGGAGAAAATGTGCAACTGCTCCAGAAGAGTACTGAGTAGTCTGCATGTGTATGTCAATGCCATTTACAGAGTCAGACAGAATGAAAAAAGAGCAGAAAGGAGAGGAAAGGAGAGGAGAGGAGAAAGGAGAGCATAAATGGAAGGGTAAAAAAACAGAAGAGAGAAAAACATGGAGAGAGAAGGGAAAGGAAGATGGATTCTCTGCCCCTGCCTCCTTTTAGTGCACATGACAGACTGAGATTGGCTAATTATTCCCTCTGAAGCATTTGCCACACACTCATAAATCACCAGGAGTGTCTCATAAGAGCAGCCCAACACACCGATCTGCCTGCACACACACACACACACACACACACACACACACTAATACACAATTCATCAAGTCACAATTCCCTATACATGTGTGCCCATGCAAAATATAAAAGCATTGTACAAGACCCGCATGCTTAAATAGCCAGAATGCTTTGACATTGACGAACAATGATACTGACACACCTGTCATCTGCTTTGTAATATTAACATGATATATGAATAATATCATGATCATATTACATTAGGATCAGGCTCAGGGATGTAGATAAAACAGGTGTCAGGGACACATTATGCTCACAAATGCTTTATTGCATTTGGGATTTATGTACATGTTTCTGTTCTAAAGCTTCTGTTTTGAACTGTGACTTACGTGGGGCAGTTGGGCACAGGCAGCAGGAAGGTGACGCACAGCCACATTGCCTCCAGCAGCAGAATGAAGATCCACTCTGGCCAGTAGAGCACCACGTCCTGAACAGGGCTCCACCAGCGGATCTGGAGAAGAACAGCTTTGTAAATGAGATGTGCGAGTGTAAGAACCTTTTTAAAGTTTAAAGAAGCTCCGCATTATGTAAAGATTCAATACCAATCAAAGGTTTTTCCTATGCCCTGTGCCAAGAACCATTTATGAAGCCTGTTTTATGAGTGTAGCTTTCCTAAACTCAGTTCCTGGAGGTCTGCGAAGTAACAAAGTTTAAAAACACTTAAAGTATGGTTCCTTAGAAGCCAAGCAACTTTTTAAGGGCAAATAATGAACAAATAACTCTTGGAAATGAATAATCCATTATCCTTCATCATTAATGGATGAACACGAAAAGAAATTAGCATCGGAAGTAGTTATCATCAGATAATATACATTTACAGAACAATAAACTGTTCTAGTAGGAACTATAAACAGATCACAAAAAAACTATTTCTCATGGTGTTTGTCAGTATTGTAAAGTGCTACCCAAAGTTTTGGTGCAGTGTCACTGCTCCTACATACACTATATGGCCAAAAGTATGTGGACTCCTGACCATCACACCTACATGGACTTATATATAGCGTTTTGTGGCTATAACAGCCTCCAGTCTTCTGAGAATACATTTGGAGATTTTGGAGCGTATTGTGGGAATTTGTGCCCCTAGACTCAAAAGAGCACTTGTGAGATCAGAAGGCCTGGCAATTAATGTTCCAAATGATCCCACTGGTGTTCAATAGGATTTAGGTCAGGGCTCTGTGCAGGCCCTTCACTGGAACTAAAGGGGCCTAGTCCAAACCCTGAAAAACAGCCCCAGCCCATTATCCTTCCACCACCAAACTTTACTGTTGGCACTATGCAGTCTGTTAGGAAGAGTTCTTCTGGCATCCGCCACACCCAGCTTTGTCAATCAAACTGCCAAGTGGTAAAGTGTGATTAATCACTCCAGAGAACACTTTTCCACTGCTCCAGCATCCTGTGGTGTGCTTTACACCACTCCAACCGATCCTTGGCATTGTGCATAGTGATCTTAGGCTTGTGCGCAGCACGTGAGTGCCTTGATTCATCTAAACTCTCACAGAAACTCTTTTGCAGCATCAGAGGTTAGTCAGAAAAAAAACATTTAGTAATTTCTTAGAGGGAGTATTAGCATATTGCAGTCTTCTGCAATTACAAATGCAAAGATGAATATTGCAATGACATTACCAAATGATATATTGTGCAGTCCTAATACTGCCAAATGATAACCCAAATGCTAAAGCTTTAGCGAAAAAGGTCAGTGCCACAGAGGCCAGCCCACCTCCTTTGGTGGGATCTCTCGGTAGGGCGAAAACGTCTGCATCAGTGACAGGACAAAGTATGTGAACGCCAGACGCTGAAGCACTCCAGGTATCCGCAGCCAGGATAAGGATACTGATACACACATGCACACACATGCACACACAAATACAAATGAGAAATGAGGAATGAGGGCAAACAAGCATTTACAGTTTCGTTTCTGTTATTTAATGTGCTTCCAGTGCATATATCTACTTCAGATTTACACATATAATCTCTTTTGATGTTGTAAATATGAATGATAAAGGATGCATTTTTAAGCATAAACAAAGAGATTATTAAAATATGAGAGAGAAACTTAGACACTACAAATTATTAACAATACATTAGTATCAGTAGTAGTTTGAGATGTTTACGGCAAGAAATAATTAGCTTTTTGCAGCATTGTGGTTTCATTTTGACCCATTCTTCTTAGCAAACCATCTTCAAAACCCCAAGATTACGAGGTTCTCTCTTATGGACTTTTCAGAATCCACAACTTGCAAAGGCATTTAAGTTAGGAGACTAGGCCATTCAAGCCATTCTTTTTAGAAACCTCCATCTTCTCCCCAGATTCAGTTTTTTGGCTGATGAGATAAAATTTTCCTCTGATATTTTCCAATACATCGCTCCATTCATTTTTCCTTCAATGGCATGTATAAATACACTGGCGCTAGAGTTTGTAAACCCTTTAGTATACTGCAGATTTCAGCAAACATTTAACTTAAAATGTGATGAGATTTTTTAATCTTAGTGTTAAGAAAAGAACAAAATAACAAATATGCTTTTTTATACTCACTGAATAAATTGGCCCAATTTTAAATGTTTGTGTTGGAAAAAGTTTGTGATCTTTTAGAATTAACCGTTCAGTACTGGGGGTGTGACTTTAAAAGACCCACAATATTTCAAAGACGTCATCCTGTGTATTCACTATCAACGTCTGGTGATGGCCACACTCATGTGTGCCTACACAGCAAGCTGTTCAAAGAAGATTTCTGAGAAGCTCAGAAAAAGGGTTGCCAGTGCTAATCAGGCTGTAAAATGATACAACACAATTTCTACAGAGTTTGGACTTCACCAATCCACTGTCCGGGTCATAGTGTACAAATATAACACAACTTTTATCCTCCTCAGGAGTAGCTGTCCAAGAAAGTCACTGCAAAAGAAAGGGGTATAATATTTTGGATCACAAAGAGATCACAAAGAACCACTGGGTAACATCTAAGGATCTACAGGCTTCCCTTGCACTGGCTAATGTCAATGTTAACGTGTCCACAACCAGGCAAAAATTCAAGAATTCTTGACGAAGCCACTCTACAAGATGAACATTGCCTGTTTAAAGTTTGATAATGAAGAATCCTGGATAAATGTTGTATGAGTAGATGAGTCAAAAACTTTTTTGGATTAAGTGACCAAGGTTATGTTTGGGAAAAACTGAACACTGCAATACTGCATTCCAGCATAAGAACACCACTGTGAAACACAGTGGTGGCAGTATCAAGGTTTAGGGCTTTTTTGCAGCCACAGGACAAGGATGGATTGCCACCATTGATGGAGCTATGAAAAGTCCAGACTTCCAATAGAAATGTTGTATCAGGGTCTGAAGCTTGGAGTTCATGCAAGAAAGCCCGCCAACATCAAGGAGCTCTGCAAGGAGGAATGGGCCAAATTTTCTTCAAGCCAATTACTATTACAGGAAACACTTGGGGACTCAAAAGGGGTCACACCAGTTGATAACTGTATATATATGAATAAATATATACATATATATATATATATATAAATATATATATATAAATATATATATATATATATGATTATTCTTATCTACTTTCGTGACCACATTTTTGTTAGATTTAGATTTAGCAAACCTTCTTGCATAACTGTACGATAAATATAGATTCTGTTTACACTAAGCCATAATGCTTCTCATCAGTTGTTTTAGTTAGAATGTTTTTTTATGTTCTGAGTAATAACAGGGCAGTGTGATATGGCTATGTATTCAGAAGAAGATAACCTCATCTACATTTTGCATAGTTAATTGTTACATTGTATTGTATGGTAGCTAGACTTCAATCTAAGGTCTATAAATTGCCCTCAGAAGCCAGGGCTAACGGTGCTGCAGTGTGTCAGAGGTGAGGACTGTGTCTGTCAGTGTGGAGGTGTGAGCTGCCCGGCAGAGGCTAATCATGCTTATCAGAGCCCTCAGGGCCAAGGGTTCTCAGGAACGGACACAGAGAAGAAGATTGATGGTAATCTGTGCATTAGTTAATTGAAAACCTCTTTGTGGCACATAGAGGAGGACCGTGTGAAACAATATAATCCCAATCATTGATCCAACAAATCAAATAAAAAGCGGAAACACTCCACCTCGCTGCAGGAAGACAGGAAGCGGTTTCAGTGACTGATGGCGCCTGTCACTTAAAACACACAACCGCGCTCTTCAGAGGAAATCCACTCTCCACTTTATCCTATCTTACTGTATCGAGAGATCAAGAACTTGATTAAGAGATTAATGTCATGGTCAGCCTCAGAATGTCCAGTGCAAGTTTATTCTTTATGTTTAGTACGAGTTGTTTCATACAAAGGAATAGTAAGAATTACACATTCTAATTAGTATATTTATTGTTTATGCAATACATCTGGGAACTTAGGTAATATTTAATTCTAATACATTTGTTTGACATATAGCCAGGATGCTATCAGGGAAGCACATCTCTGCTATTGACCATGCTCACTGTTAGTGGCTAGGAGATATGTAACTGTCAGCAACTTGACGAATGCCCACTGGGCTGCTCTTCTGTAATAATGCTTATGCTACCATTATTGCCTTTCCGTGAATCAAGCTCTTAGCCGTGGCCGGCGGTGTGCTCTGTGACTGAGCTGGGTCAGACTGGAAAACACTACAATGGATCAGCAGCCATTGATCTCATGTGATGTTTAAATCTTAAAGAATACTGTGCATAATAGGAAGCAATCTACATTCACCTCCATCCACATATAAATGGCTTGTAAAATTTTAAAAAATATATTTTT
Organism: Colossoma macropomum; assembly: GCF_904425465.1. NCBI lineage: Eukaryota > Metazoa > Chordata > Actinopteri > Characiformes > Serrasalmidae > Colossoma > Colossoma macropomum. The sequence continues at coordinate 20,669,492 of NW_023494791.1, read as the reverse complement.
TAACACTTTTTTAAAGACAAACCATTTCAAATTCATTGTTTTTTGTGATGTCACAAAAACCATCACATTTACATTCACCTATACAGCCTAGAGTTTAGCCCTGCCTATTCATGTTTATAGAGGTCATTTACATATACAGTTAAGTGCAAAAGTCTGTGAATCCCCTTGCACTGAATTCATAAAAGAAGAATACAAGGGAACTATTTTAAACACCAGACGTTTAAAGTTATTTTCTCATACTTTCCCAAAAAAGATATTTTTTGTGTTAAATATGTGCTTTAATGATATAATGATGATGTAATGTTATTTTGAAATCACTAATTTGTACTAAATCACTACTAATGTGTACTTGATATATATTTGTCATGCTTCGTTATGCTTATAATGTAATATAAGTATACTAATCTGTGCTGCCAAACTGAACCATAAAAGTGCAATAAAAGTGTTCTAAAATTATTTTTGTAGTACTACTCGTACTCATGTACAATTATTACATTAATATTTTTGCAGAACCATTTTAGTGCTTATTTGTACTACATTGTACTCAAATACAGGCTTAGCATACCAACTTAGTGTACACTGTAATAAACTTTGCCTTTTAACAAATGCATATGAATGACTATGTTAATAACAGGATTGGATTAACTCAGTGATTCCCAACCCTGGTCCTGGAGAACACCTGCCCTGCACATTTTAGTGTTTTCCTGCTCTCAACACACCTGATCCGACTCATCGCAGAAGTAATCTCTGTATTCTCTCAGGAATTTCAATGCATTTATGTTGCCTCAACAAGTGTCACTCACTAAAATCAGCAGATCCTACTAGAAATGTTTACTTTAGGGGTTCCAAAGACCATAAACACAAAATTATATTGAATTATCAAAACATAGTCTGCAGTTAGAAAACCTTTGTAGATAACATTACATTTTAAAGTTAAGTTAGATAACAAACTATTCAAATTATGTAAGCTTCTGGAAGTTCTTACATTGAGTGACAATTTCAGATTGAAAGATGAAAGTTGATCACTGATGTAATTTAGTGAACACTGATAGCTGCTAGTTATCCCTGACCTCATTAATTCACTAGAAATGTTTCACCAAGACAAGACGAGGATGATTAAAGGGTACTTTGTGTCACGAAAGGGTTCATGCAAGCGGTTCGTTGAGTGTTCATGGTTCTATATAGAATCATTTTCTTTACTAAAGTGTGTACAAAATTTTCAGAAAGTGTTTTTTATAGTGTTGTTAATACAGTAATTACATTATTGTTACTATAAAATGATGTACAGTATTTATAGACTTGAACCATTGGACTATCATTACCATCTTGTATTACAAATTACAAAGTATAAAATAAATGGTCATTTAAGTTCAGTGGTTGAACACTTGAACCATATTTTCCAGTACAATTGAGCTGTGTTGGAAGGTTACATACATAATACTGCAAATACTGTCATTGTGTACTACAGTTAAAATACTTGTATATTAGAGATATCTGACTAAGCATGTATTGGAGTACACTTAGGTAAATACCTAAAGTACATACTTTGATACTGATACTGAACCAGTACTGCAAGAGCACAAGAAGGATTCAGCAAATACTTCACTGAATTTGTAAATATACTAAATATATACTACTATATCACTTGATACACTAATTATGTGATTAAAGAGCACACTGTTTTACAAACATACTTTTAGCACAGTTGAGTTTTTAGAGTTCAATTTGGCTAAACTACTATATTTAAATTATATTTTAAGAGTGGTGAAAATAGCACATGATATTATATGGCATAAATGGCATAAATGTCATAAATAAAACACCACTTAAATATATCAAATTCACATTACTAGCAATTTAGTACAAATTAGTGGTTTCAAAATATCAAAGTATATAACTATACTATAGCACTACTTTAGTATACTTTTTTTCACAAGGGGTTGCAGGTTGGTAAGAAGCTCTTCTCTTGATATTGACTGCATTCATTCTGTCTTACACTTTCTGAAGGGCTTTAGCGTCTGATAAAGACACACACCCCCAAAAACATCAGTGAACTTCCATCATATCTGATTGTAGAAATAGTGTGCTTGTTGTGATTAAAAAACTTTTTCTCATCAGACCACACAAACTTGTTGGTTTCTTGGTATATTCTTGCACATCAAGTGTATTTAAGTTAGCAATGAAGTGCTACAAAATGCTCTTTCAAATATTTCACACCTGTAGAGAGGGCATTTGACTTTGGACATTTATGAGGTCTTCTGCTGTTTATTTTGGATTACTGCAAATGCCTCAAACATTTTTTTGTTTCATTTTTCTTGGTCTTACTTTCCTCAATATCTTGATCGCAGTCTTTACTGTTGGTAATGGTATTCTTAAATGATGTAATATGTTTTTAGACCCTTCATATACCTTTTAGTTCTTCTGAAAGCTGCTTTTCTGATACCATTGTAACTTGAATTCACTCTTTATTGATCACACAAAATGGCTCATTTAGAGAAATTTTAGCTTGTTTTCTTGAAATACGATCTTTAGTCACCTTAACTAGACATGTTCATGTAACTTGTGACTGTCTAAGAGAATGCAAACCTTTGAGCTTTCCATAAAAGATAATTGCTGACCTGGACTTTGACACTACTTTGACACTTTGGTAATGTGGTAAGCAGATTAATTCATTAATTAAACACTGTAAATAAACATGGACTTCTGTTCTGTAGATACAGTGTAGAACAGAGGCAGAAATTCAACTGAAAAGATTTTCAAATCATTCAGAGACCATGAGGGATGCAAACTTTTGCACTCAACTCAGTCTTTAAGGCAAATTCATTGAAAAGCATGAGAAAAGTTTGGAAATTGTTAAAATTAGTTATCATTTTGGTATACAGACCCACATAAGCATCATAAGTGGACTTTTAGGGGAAAAAATATAAAAATAAGTAAAAATCAGGATGTGGTCCCTACAAACCACCAGAAAGCCACTATTCAGGTATCAGATAGAAGTGTGTGAATTCTGCCATCTATGGTAAAAGCTGTAATTACATTACATAAAATTCCATAAAAACTGCTGTCCAGCTGGCACGGTGAAACCCTATCGGTCATAATTGACCATTAAAGCATGGGCTGTTTTTGCACTGTGCACCTCTGAGCAGTGCAAAAAGGTCCCCAGATATGATGATTGCTATTGGAAAGTATCATAATATTTTTCTTAACACAGTTACAAATACATCTACCAACACTGCTGCATTAGTGTGGCTAATGTACGAGAAACCTCCTTGTTCTCCAACTCTCAGGAGTTTAGTATTTTTCACAACAATCTGACTGCTGTTCTCGCTTAATGCTGTCAGATTTTCAACAGGATCATGATGCTTCTGTTGGATCCTGGTCTACCAATATCAGCTCTCTTTACTTTATTATTGACTGATACTTGCATATAATCCTCCATACTTGGATTAAGTAACTAAACGTAATGGCAATGGTGGTTCAAATAAAGACTTCAAGCCAGTCTTACGGCATAGTCTGCAAAAAATACAGTTGAAGCAAAATCTCCTAATTTTAAATATTGAATCTTTTATGTTCAGTGTTATATTACACAGTGCACCATCATATGGACTCTGTGCTTGAGGTGAAGGAGGATCACTTTGAGAACTGGACATTTACAGTAGGCTATATATCATAGGCATCCTCAGGGTCCCCTAACCAGTCTACATCTGAACAAGGTAATCAAAGGTTAATCATAGGCTGTAGAATAGCTGGTTTCAGATGTGCTGGTAGTTCACACAGAACAAAAATGTGGACAAGCTGGACATTCCCAACAGCTGGATAGGAAATCACTGCTGTTAGTCTAGAATGAGTTGCACTTTCATGTCTTACTCACATAACCCATCTCTGGGGCTGTAGTTGATGAAACAGAAGCCGATGAGCAACAGCACCACCGTTCTCCAGGTCAGCTTGCGCAAGAGTTGAAGTCTTGTCACACCTTTCCTTCGCATTGAGCTGAATGCTAGCGTTACAGACGTTCCAATGATGAACACAAACCTGGAGAAAACACATGGATGCCTTAGAATGAGCTGTACTTTATCATAATAATCAAAAAAGTTAGTGAAGTCAGACATATTATCCATCTATGAACTGCTTGAATACTGCAGTCTATTACTGAAAACTTCATTATTAATTTAAGCAAAACTACAGAATTATTGCTAATCACAAGTGTTACCTGCTGCCAGTACCTTCCTTCACTCTTAATTGAACTAATTTCAATTAGCAGTGCATAGTGAATTGCTAGGTTTTCCCACATACAGAATCTGTATATATGTAATATATTTCATAACATTCAGGCTTAATGTACCACTGGAAAGGAACAGATTAATGGGCTGAGCACACACTGTGTGCGACAGGGTGAAAAAAGATCTGGAACTGAATCATTCTGAAGGCAGATTCAGTTGTTGGACCATATTCCACCTCTTCCATATAATCAGAAAAATGGAAGGTAATAATT